>NC_133682.1:10127486-10407486 GCF_048934315.1 Petromyzon marinus | reverse complement strand
AGGAGCTCACCGATGGGACCTTGCCCAGATCTTTCAAGGATTTGTGAGCTCCTCACAGAATCCAGTCTGGTTAAACCCAGGATGGATCGTAGGCAGGCCAGCCTAAATGTTTCTAACCGGCGAAGATGTTCCATTAGGGGGGTCCACGTTTCGCAAGCGTAGAGAAGGGAGGGAATGACCGTGGCCGAGAAGACCTGAAGCTTAGTGTGGAGAGACAGACCAGGTAGCTTCCACACAGCGTTACGCAACCGATGAAAAGATATTGCCGCTCGACTGATTCGGAGTGAGACCTCTGCTGTTAAACTGGAGCCAGTCATAAGCACACTGCCCAGGTATTGGAAACTCTCCACTCTCTCCACAACTGACCCATCACCGATCGGGAGTTGTGGGGGTGGAGTGTCTGATGGTACAAAATACCCAGGCAGGTGCTTAGTTTTGGTGGGGCTGATGGTAAGGCCCCACCTCTTAGTGGCACACTCCAGTCTCAGCAGCAGCGTCTCCAACTCCTCCTCTGACTGAGCAGCTATTACCAAATCATCAGCATACATAACGTGGTTGAGCAATAGGGAGCCATCCCTTGACCGCACCCGGGCATCGATCAGCCTCCCATTATTTCTGTACCATATGGAGATTCCCCCGGTACAGCTATTGAAGTCTTCACGAACTACGTGGTCAAAATATATGTTGAATAATGTGGGAGCCAGAAGACATCCCTGTCGCACCCCAAGGTGTACAGGGAATGGCTCTGGCTCCCGGCCACGTAGTTTTACCCGGGCCCGCTCACCATCATGAAGGTCCTTAATGATCGTGAGCAGAGGGTCAGATACTCCAAAAGAACGAAGAACGACCCAGAGCCCAGGCCTATTGATGGTATCATAGGCCTTGACCAGGTCAATAAAGCAAAGATGTAGGTCTTGCTGGAATTCCCTACACCTCTACTGTAGCAGACGGACAGAAAATGTGGCATCTGTGCAGGACCGCTCTTTCCTGAAACCGCATTGGGGCTCCGCAAGCCTCTCCTCAGCGTGCATGGCAAGGCGATGCTGAATAATCTTTGCCAGGACCTTTCCCGGCACACTGAGGAGTGAGATGCCCCTGTAGTTGTTACAGTCTGTGCGGTCCCCCTTCTTAAAAAGGGGGACCACCAGGGCATCATTCCAATCCTGCGGAACCCGTCCAGTGGTCCAGACTCTTGTTATGATGTCATATAGGGCAGTCTGTGCACAAACGCCACCCTCCCTCAGCATTTCGCTTGGGAGATCATCTCTGCCCGCTGCCTTTCCTGGTCTCAGACTCCGGATTGCCTTCAGTACTTCCTCAACAGATGGAACCTCAGCCAGCCACTCACAGGGGGTGATTTCTTCCAATATTTGAGGCACCGCAGCCTCAGCAGGGTCATCCTCACTTTGTGCCACGATGTTTTCCTGGCTGAGGGATTTTCCCTCCCCCAGGACCTCACAGAAATGCTCAGCAAATCTGCAAACCTGTTCCTGGGGGTCGGAGATTGGATCACCGTTTTTTCCCCTAATGATGGTAATAGGTGTGGCGCTGCAGGTTACTTTTTTGATCTAGTTAAATAGAGATTTGTGATCACGGGCCACTGAGGCAGACTCCATCTCCTCAGCAACACGCGACCACCACTCATCCTTGCAGCGCCTCACGGCTCTCCGAACCTCCGAGCGAAGGCTGCGGTAAGCCTCCTCATTCTCTGACGTGGGATTCTGTAGCCGATGACAGTGGGCCTGTCGCTTTTTCTCAACCATCCTGAACACCTCCTCTGTCAACCAGGTTCTTTGGGGAGGTCTGGACCGCGTACCTAGAGCAGCCATTGCAGCTGCATGAGTCACAGTCCTAAACTTCGCCCATTTACCCTCAACATCAGGAGGAGTCGGGGACGATGCCAATCCCAGCCGCAAGCGATGATGAAATTCTCGCTTGCAACTTTCATCAGATAACTGAGACCAGGCCACTTTAGGTCGGAATGGGGTCCTGGGTGTATACCCACCACCGGAGTGGAAGAATGGCAGGCGCATCTTACAGATGACTAGTCGATGGTCAGAGGGCAGATCAGCTCCACGGTAGGTCCTGGTGTCAAGGACATGGGCTCGCATCCGCTGGTCCGTCACTATATAGTCCAGCAGATGTTCTTGCTTGGACCCGGCATGCATCCATGATGTTGTGTGGATGCGCCGATGCCGGAACAGCGTGTTGGTAATTACAAGCCCATGGGCTGCACAAAAATCTAGCGGCCTCCTACCGTTGTTATTGAGCTGATCTGGCACATGCCCTCCAATCACTCCAGACCAGGTGCCAGTATCATGACCAACTCGGGCATTGAAGTCACCCAACATGATGACTCTATCCCGAGGGGCCACTTTAGCCAGCACCTGTGACAGGAGGTCATAGAAGGCATCTGACTCATCGGCTTTGCCTGCATCCCTCCACGGATGTTCATCTTAGGTGGGGGCATAAGTAACCACGACCACCATTCCTCGCCTCCGGTTGATGGGAAGGCGAGCCCAAAGTAGCCTGGGGCTTACAGCTTCCCACACCTCACCGCCACGCTCCCACGCCCCCTTCATTCTTTTCTTCAAAAGAAGAGCCACATCCTGTTGTTTGGCAGTCTGCTGCCTCGAGTAGAGGACTATCCACTCCTCATGGTGGCAGGAGCCAGAGCCGGTCCACCGGACCTCGTGAATGCCGCATAGATCCAGGCGGTACTGGTCCAGCTCCCGACAGAGGAGTGGCAGCCTCTCCTCCGCAGTGAGCGTTCGAACATTCCACGTGGCCACCCGTAGTGGCTTTTCGTTGTTTCTGGAGTAGCCCCGAGGGTAGGTATTCAATCTCCTGGCTCCGCCAATTGGGGTTTGGCCAGGAGACGTCATAGACGCCTGGCCCCCCGGGGCCTCTGGCACAAGCTTTTTAGTTACATATTTCAGTTTAACTCGTGGTTTCGTGGTAATTAATTGAAGGTGGAGGGGTTACCAGCCCTTCGCACCCATCCAGAGCCCCCGTTTAGCCCCTGTGGTGGACACATATGCCATGAGGGGAGGAGCCAATCAAAATTGGATCTCCCCCCACAGCACTGTCCACGACAGAGTTGCCCGTCCGGCACCGCGAGGAGGTAGGGGGTTGTTTTGCCAGACACACACATACATACACACATACACACACACACAGACACACATACATACACACACACATACACACATACATACACACATACATACACACACACATACACACACACATACAAAGACAAAGATCCCCCATATAGCCTTTAACAGACTGTAGGGGCAAGTGCTGTTAGCGAGCACACACAGATACATACATACACACACATACACAACAACAACCGCCATTCGCCACTAAGTGGTGGTGACGTCACCACGACGCTTGTGCCAGGCTATGTGCACCGTGAGGCCACGTGAAGTGTCGAACGCCCGCTGGCAGGAGGTCACTGGGCAGACCCAGGTGCCACGGGTCGACTGACTGAGATGACTGGCTGATGCACCACCTGTGCCCCCTACTGTGCCAACCTGCTGTGCTTTAGCCACCCGGCGCTCCGCTCGTTGTTCTGAGCGTCGCTCCTCCGCCCTCCGTAGTTGTTGGAGGGCGACTGCCTCCAACTGCCCAGTAGCGTCCTTCACGAGCCTCCTCCACAGAGGCCGATCTTGACACCGCTGGTACCAGTCATCGGCAAGTCCACTCAGCTCCACGTCCTCCTGTACCACATCACTCCATCTCTTCTCTAGCCCGTGCCGCGCCCGCTTAGCCCCCTCAATCCGGCCAAACAAAAGCTGTTTCGGCATGCGGTGGCTGGGCATGCGGGCTACATGACCCAACCATTGCAGCCTTGCCTGCCGGAGGAGCTCACCGATGGGACCTTGCCCAGATCTTTCAAGGATTTGTGAGCTCCTCACACAATCCAGTCTGGTTAAACCCAGGATGGATCGTAGGCAGGCCAGCCTAAATGTTTCTAACCGGCGAAGATGTTCCATTAGGGGGGTCCACATTTCGCAAGCGTAGAGAAGGGAGGGAATGACCGTGGCCGAGAAGACCCGAAGCTTAGTGCGGAGCGACAGACCAGGTAGCTTCCACACAGCGTTACGCAACCGATGAAAAGATATTGCCGCTCGACTGATTCGGAGTGAGACCTCTGCTGTTAAACTGGAGCCAGTCATAAGCACACTGCCCAGGTATGGGAAACTCTCCACTCTCTCCACAACTGCCCCATCATCGATTGGGAGTTGTGGGGGTGGAGTGTCCGATGGTACAAAATACCCAGGCAGGTGCTTAGTTTTGGTGGGGCTGATGGTAAGGCCCCACCTCTTAGTGGCACGCTCCAGTCTCAGCAGCAGCGTCTCCAACTCCTCCTCTGACTGAGCAGCTATTACCAAATCATCAGCATACATAACGTGGTTGAGCAATAGGGAGCCATCCCTTGACCGCACCCGGGCATCGATTAGCCTCCCATTATATCTGTACCATATGGAGATTCCCCCGGTACAGCTATTGAAAGCTTCACGAACTACGTGGTCAAAATAGATGTTAAATAATGTGGGAGCCAGAGGACATCCCTGTCGCACCCCAAGGTGTACAGGGAATGGCTCTGACTCCCGGCCACGTAGTTTTACCCGGGCCCGCTCACCATCATGAAGGTCCTTAATGATCGTGAGCAGAGGGTCAGGTACTCCAAAAGCACGAAGAACGACCCAGAGCCCAGGCCTACTGATGGTATCATAGGCCTTGACCAGGTCAATAAAGCAGAGATGTAGGTCTTGTTGGAATTCCCTACACGTCTGCTGTAGCAGACGGACAGAAAATATGGCATCTGTGCAGAACCGCCCTTTCCTGAAACCACATTGGGGCTCCGCAAGCCTCTCCTCAGCGTGCCTGACAAGGCGATGCTGAATAATCCTTGCCAGGACCTTTCCCGGCACACTGAGGAGTGAGATGCCCCTGTAGTTGTTACAATCTGTGCGGTCCCCCTTCTTAAAAAGGGGGACCACCAGGGCATCCTTCCAATCCTGCGGAACCCGTCCAGTGGTCCAGACTGTTGTTATGATGTCATATAGGGCAGTCTGTGCACAAACGCCACCCTCCCTCAGCATTTCGCTTGGGAGATCATCTCTGCCCGCTGCCTTTCCTGGTCTCAGACTCCGGATCGCCCTCAATACTTCCTCAGCAGATGGCACCTCAGCCAGCCACTCACAGGGGGTGACTTATTCCAATATTTGAGGCACCGCAGCCTCAGCAGGGTCATCCTCACTTTGTGCCACGATGTTTTCCTGGCTGAGGAATTTTCCCTCCCCCAGGACCTCACGGAAATGCTCAGCAAATCTGCGAACCTGTTCCTGGGGGTCGGAGATTGGATCACCGTTTTTTTCCCCTAATGATGGTAATAGGTGTGGCGCTGCAGGTTACTTTTTTGATGGAGTTAAATAGAGATTTGTGACCACGGGCCACTGAGGCAGACTCCATCTCCTCAGCAACCCGCGACCACCACCCATCCTTGCAGCGCCTCACGGCTCTCCGAACCTCCGAGCGAAGGCTGCGGTAAGCCTCCTCATTCTCTGACGTGGGATTCTGTAGCCGATGACAGTGGGCCTGTCGCTTTTTCTCAACCATCCTGAACACCTCCTCTGTCAGCCAGGGTCTCTGGGGAGGTCTGGACCGCGTACCCAAAGCAGCCATTGCAGCTGCATGAGTCACAGTCCTAAACCTCGCCCATTTACCCTCGACATCAGGAGGAGTCGGGGACGATGCCAATCCCAGCCGCAAGCGATGATGAAATTCTCGCTTGCACCTTTCATCAGATAACTGAGACCAGGCCACTTTATGTTGGAATAGGGTCCTGGGTGTACACCCACCACCGGAGTGGAAGAATGGCAGGCGCATCTTACAGATGACTAGTCGATGGTCAGAGGGCAGATCAGCTCCACGGTAGGTCCTGGTGTCAAGGACATGGGCTCGCATTCGCTGGTCCGTCACTATGTAGTCCAGCAGATGTTCTTGCTTGGACCCGGCATGCATCCATGATGTTGTGTGGATGCGCCGATGCCGGAACAGCGTGTTGGTAATTACAAGCCCATGGGCTGCACAAAAATCTAGCAGCCTCCTACCGTTGTTATTGAGCTGATCTGGCCCATGCCCTCCAATCACTCCAGACCAGGTGCCAGTATCATGACCAACTCGGGCATTGAAGTCACCCAACATGATGACTCTATCCCGAGGGGCCACTTTAGCCAGCACCTGTGACAGGAGGTCATAGAAGGCATCTGACTCATCGGCTTTGCCTGCATCCCTCCACGGATGTTCATCTTCGGTGGGGGCATAAGTAACCACGACCACCATTCCTCGCCTCCGGTTGATGGGAAGGCGAGCCCAAAGTAGCCTGGGGTTTACAGCTTCCCACACCTCACCGCCACGCTCCCACGCCCCCTTCATTCTTTTGTTCAAAAGAAGACCCACACCCTGTTGTTTGGCAGTCTGCTGCCCCGAGTAGAGGACTGTCCACCCCTCATAGTGGCAGGAGCCAGAGCCGGTCCACCGGACCTCGTGAATGCCGCATAGATCCAGGCGGTACCGGTCCAGCTCCCGACAGAGGAGTGGCAGCCTCTCCTCTGTAGTGAGCGTTCGAACATTCCACGTGGCCACCCGTAGTGTATTTTCGTTGTTTCTAGAGTAGCCCCGAGGGTAGGTATTCAATCTCCTGGCTCCGCCAATTGGGGTTTGGCCAGGAGACATCATAGACGCCTGGCCCCCCGGGGCCTCCGGCACAAGCTTATTGGTTACATATTTCAGTTTAATTCGTGGTTTCGTGGTAATTAATTGAAGGTGGAGGGGTTACCAGCCCCTCGCACCCGTCCAGAGCCCCCGTTTAGCCCCTGTGGTGGACACATATGCCATGAGGGGAGGAGCCAATCAAAATTGGATCTCCCCCCACAGCACTGTCCACGACAGAGTTGCCCGTCCGGCACCGCGAGGAGGTAGGGGTTTTTTTGCCGGACACACATACACATACATACACACACATACACACACATACACACATACATACACACACATACATACACACACATATACACACACATACACACAGATACACACATACACACACATACAACAACAACAACCGCCATTCGCCACTAAGTGGCGGTGACGTCACCACGACGCTTGTGCCAGGCAATGTGCACCTTGAGGCCACGTGAAGTGTCGAACGCCCGCTGGCAGGAGGTCACAGGGCAGACCCAAATGCCACGGGTCGACTGACTGAGATGACTTGCTGATGCACCACCTGTGCCCCTTACTGTGCCATCCTGCTGCGCTTTAGCCACCCGGCGCTCCGCTCGTTGTTGTGAGCGTCGCTCCTCCGCCCTCCGTTGTTGTTGGAGGGCGACTGCCTCCAACTGCCCAGTAGCGTCCTTCACGAGCCTCCTCCACAGAGGCCGATCTTGACACCGCTGGTATCAGTCATCGGCAAGTCCACTCAGCTCCACGTCCTCCAGTACCACATCACTCAATCTCTTCTCTAGCCCGTGCCGCGCCCGTTTAGCCCCCTCGATCCGGCCGAACAAAAGCTGTTTCGGCATGCGGTGGCTGGGCATGCGGGCTACATGACCCAGCCATCACAGCCTTCCCCGCCGGAGGAGCTCACCGATGGGACCTTGCCCAGTTCTTTCAAGGATTTGTTGAGCTCCTCACACAATCCAGCCTGGTTAAACCCAGGATGGATCGTAGGCAGGCCAGCCTAAATGTTTCTAACCGGCGAAGATGTTCCATTAGGGTGGGTCCACGTTTCGCAAGCGTAGAGAAGGGAGGGAATGACCATGGCCGAGAAGACCTGAAGCTTAGTACGGAGCGACAGACCAGGTAGCTTCCACACAGCGTTACGCAACCGATGAAAATAAATTGCCGCTCGACTAATTCGGAGTGAGACCTCTGCTGTTAAACTGGAGCCGGTCATAAGCACACTGCCCAGGTATGGGAAACTCTCCACTCTCTCCACCGATTGGGAATTGTGGGGGTGGAGTGTCCGATGGTACAAAATACCCAGGCAGGTGCTTAGTATTGGTGGGGCTGATGGTACGGCCCATCTATTAGTGGCATGCTCCAGTCTCAGCAGTAGCGTCTCCAACTCCTCCTCTGAATGAGCAGCTATTATCAAATAATCGGCATACATAACGTGGTTGAGCAATAGGGAGCCATCCCTTGACCGCACCCGGGTATCGATCAGCTTCCCATTATATCTGTACCATATGGAGATTCCCCCGGTACAGCTATTGAAGGCTTAGCGAACTACGTGGTCAAAATACATGTTAAATAATGTGGGAGCCAGAGGACATCCCTGTCGCACCCCAAGGTGTACAGGGAATGGCTCTGACTCCCGGCCACGTAGTTTTACCCGGGCCCGCTCACCATCATGAAGGTCCTTAATGATCGTGAGCAGAGGGTCAGGTACTCCAAAAGCACGAAGAACAACCCAGAGCCCAGGCCTACTGATGGTATCATAGACCTTGACCAGGTCAATTAAGCAGAGATGTAGGTTTTGCTGGAATTCCCTACACCTCTGCTGTAGCAGACGGACAGAAAATATGGCATCTGTGCAAGACAGCTCTTTCCTGAAACCGCATTGCGGCTCCGCAAGCCTCTCTTCAGCGTGCCTGGCAAGGCGATATTGAATGATCCTTGCCAGGACCTTTCCCGGCACACTGAGGAGTGAGATGCCCCTGTAGTTGTTACAGTCTGTGCGGTCCCCTTTCTTAAAGAGGAGGACCACCAGGGCATCCTTCCAATCCTGCGGAACCCGTCCCGTGATCCAGACTGTTGTTATGATATCATATAGGGCAGTCTGTGCACAAACGCCACCCTCCCTCAGCATTTCGCTTTGGAGATCATCTCTGCCCGCTGCCTTTCCTGGTCTCAGACTCCGGATCGCCTTCAGTACTTTCTCAACAGATGGCACCTCAGCCAGCCACTCACAGGGGGTGACTTTTTCCAATAATTGAGGCACCGCAGCCTCACACACACACAGTGATTGTGTTGAACGCACGCGCAACAAACATGATCTGATGATATTTCACCTTGTCTTTGGGACTGATTGACCTGCACCGAACCACCCAGCCCCCGGCCTTCCCCAACCCCTGGAGACAAAACGCATCCACTTCTGTTTGTAAATACCGCTCATGCTAAATCATTCACATTACCGGACACATTTTTTGTATGCAGCTATGAGGATATTTTTCTAAGGGGAGGCGGGTGAGGCATTTCGATCTTTGGGTTAGGGTAGTTTAATCAGGATAGTTTACCTAACTTAATTTTGAAAAATTAAATCTAAGTAAAATTTTAATTCTCGGCCAACACCAGCGACGAATATTTGAACGGATTCTGGGCCTCTCCTATAGGTCGACTCAGCCTCAAATGAGCACCTGGTGCGATGTGTAAACATCAGCATTGAGGAGACAAAAGTGGCCACGCATGGTGCTGGTCACTCACCCCTCTCTTACGCCCTAGGTGCTCGCTAACAGCACTTGCCCCAACATTCTGTGAAGGCTACACGGGGGATCTTTGCTGCGTGTTGTCGCGCCTGAGTCTGTTACCGTGACCTCCTGTCAGCAGCGCGCATTCCACACTTCACGTGACCTCGCAGTGCACCTAGCATGGTGCAAGGCACCAAGCGCCGTGGAGACGTCACCACCACTTGGTGGCAACGATGTTACATAACGGTAACGCGATCAGCGTATACGTTCAATTATTGACCACATATTACAGAGAACAATGATCAACAACGTGTGCCATTAAGCACGTATGTTGAATGCCTATGTAGTAATACATTGGTGAGAATGAAACAAACGTTAAGGATCAAACACAGTGACATATCCCCGAGCAAAATAAAAACACATTACGCAAGCTTTAAGTCAGCCACGCTCTGCTAACAAACCAAGCTTCCGTGCCACGACCGGACACCGACACAGCCTCGTCTTCCCTTCACTGTGCCCCAGTACGAAAGTGATGAAAGAGACAGAATCTGGGCGAGTACGCTACACAATCTTCACTCAGCAACCCCCCCCCCCCCCTGCACCCCATCAGCAGAGAACCCCAATTTAGATGTCTCCGTGGTTATGACTTTACTAAGCAAAGAAGAACCACATTAGACAAAAACAATCTCCCCCAGCAACTGCCCACGATTCCCCCCGGACACCGCTCATGCACACAGACGTTGCCTTTTGGGAATGTTCCAGACATTAGCACGTCTTTTTCCCCCCTTTCAAATGATCACTTTGCTACTTGAACCACGTTGACTGAACAAGCATCTCACCAGAAACGTCCTTGTTGCGGTTGAAACCGTCAAGGCCTTTCCAGGGAGACAAATTCATCATTACATTATTACAAATGTTCAAAGTTACGGCAAAAGGCACCCTTATAGGCGACTGGACAGAGCCACGCTCCGCCAACACTGCAGGAATGGGCCAATAAATTGTCGGGAATGTGCCACTCTGGAGCATTTAAGTTGCAATACTGAGGGGCAGGGAGGAAGCTCACCACCAACCCCTTCACTCCCTCTCCTCCAGTGGGCATTGACTCTTAAGAGCATTCACGAGGGAATTAATGCACCCCCTCCCTCCCTCCACTCCCCTTCTTCTTCTGCTACGACAGAGATATCGGAGCTTAGGAAGACGCCAGGGGGTTGTGTGGAGTTTTATCGAGGCCGCTTATTGAGACACGCGGTTTAGAGACGGTCTCCATTGCACGGCAGTCCGTAATGCGCATTGTGACCCAGGGATGGAATGCGCATTGTAAATTTGAATTCTTTATTATTAATGTGTTGTGCTGGTGTCAACCCCATTTCACGTTTTCTACGTGTACCTGAATCGTTTCGTTCATCAAATACTTCTGAGAGAGAGAAAAAAAATCGTAAAAAAGATATATTTCCATAACAAACATCTCTTAGAGCAGTGCTTCAAAAAGTTCCGTGGCATAGCCTTCAGCAGTAGTTCTATGAATCTATGACATTGTCTTCTGGGGCTGGTCTCACTCGCACAATGTGGTGCACTGCTCGTTGCAATCATTTGAATTCGCTCAGAATGTAATTTAATTCGTCTCATGAAATGAATACAGTACAATGTCACAAGCACGTTCATAGAATGAAAAAATAAAATGCATTTGCTTTCTCAAGATGCAGCCATCGCACACCCAACACAGAGTACTCTGAGTGCATTAAAAAAACAAACACGCCGCACGCGTCTGATGATTGTTAAACACGGTGAACATTTGCCAAGTGGCGCTTTCGCGGAGGCAAGTGCCGGACCGAGACACCAGATGGCAGGGGTTGCTCAATTTTGGGGCATCCTCCCTCCACTTTTTACGAAGCCCGGGTATCCTTTTGTAGGCGCCACTTGGCGACTGAATGGGGGAGCTAAAAGATCAGCTGGAATGCAAACCAGCTGACGAACGAAGAGCAAGCGTCAATGTTAATCTGCGGATAGACTTTGAGATGCGGGTCACCAACGGCTCTGTTGAAGTTGATGACACCCGATTCAAGAGCTTCTTAGCTCACGGGGCAATTCTAAATAAACTAAAAACTAAAAACCATATCCCCATGCGTTATTCCTGTAGCCTTCCAATGATGGGTCTTCGAGGTCCCCATGAGAAACGCATCTGTCAATGTTGAATGATGTCTTCGGAAGAGGCATCGCACGATTGTATTATGTACGATGATGATGATTGGACGACCAAGAAGCTGATCAGTTATGAGCCCACATAGTTATTGGGTGGGTGCCATCTGTATGTGTGTGTTTGTGTGTGCTTGGTGAACTTCTTTCGCACCGTACGTAGCCAACTGTGCTAATCGGAGGTGCGGGGGAAGGACAACAAGCTAAACACAAAAAGCAGTTTTAAAGAAGTGAGTTTGTCAATGTAGATGATGTAAAAGTGCGCTGCTCTGGTGGCTTCCCACTATCGGAAGGAAGAGCGTTCCAGACGGCCCCAGAAGCGCGTCTGAAAGCGCCGCGCAGTGCGGTGCCATGCAATGGGAGGAGCACGTGGTGTTGAACACGTGGTGTTAAACACCGGTGGGCCAAGAAGTCAGGACACACGGGGTTATCTTTAATGTATTGTAATACTGGCGTTAAACATGGCAATTGTTTTATTCGTTAAGTCGATAATTTGTCCAGTATCATTATTGATATCCTGTTGTATTCTTCTTCCTGTGGGGGGGTCACTTCAAAAGTTGACCAAGAAAAACCCGGAATCAATTGAGACAGAAAAATATCATTGACGAATGTTCGAAGATGACACTTGTAATCTTGGGGGGGGGGGGGGGGGACGTCCTAAATTAATTTTAAAACAATCCACGCACGGCAGCGTCACCAGCATCATCATCGCCGCCGTTGTCCCGTGCTGTCTGGTCGTCTGTCGCCTCTCAGCCTTCACCCACCCACTGCCGCCCTGTAAAGTCGCTTCGATTTTACGTCGTTTCGATATTCGTCGTCGCATCTTTCAGGGGACGCATCACCCAGGGGCTGGGGGGGGGGGGGAGAGGGGTTATTTTTGTGTATGAATAACGCCGAATGGCAAATGTCGCATCGAGATGCATTTGGCCAACGGTGACACGGCCAGGAATCTAAGCGGGGTCCCCTTTGGATGTGCAGGTCCCGCGTCCTAAACAAAACACCGCTCAGCGCCCCAACCTGCGTCAAGGCAACGGGGCCATTTGTCACGCAAATAAACAAATGAGATGGACGGATAAGGGAATGGATCGATGGGAGTTGAGGCGCAGTGAGGCCGTACGTCAGAGGGTCAGAGATACCGGGGGTGTTGCCACGTCCAGCCACAACTTACTATTGACACATATCCCGTCTCACGCTCTTAACAACAACAAAAAACACAAAGACAAAGATACCCCCCCCCCCTCCCCCGTGTAGCCTTAACAGACTGTTGGGGCAAGTGCTGTTAGCGAGCACCTATGAAGGCCGGCACGGCACACGAGGGTGTGGGTGGGTGGCCAGCACCACGCCCGGCCGCCTTTGTCTCCCCAGTGGCGATGTTTACTACACAGCACCAGGTACTCAATTGAGGCTGAGTCGACTCAGGGGAGGCCCAGGACCGGTTCAGATACTCGTCAGTGTTGGTCGTGATTGGGAATTGATCTCGGCTCACCATGTTTGTAGCAAAGCGCGCGAACCACGACACTACTGCTCCCAATAAACATATACACAGAAACACACGCAAATACGCACACACACACATTTGCGGGAAAGTACATTCCCATACTCCTAGATCTGTTTAACACAAGGTGGTGCATGCGTTGACCCTTCCCTAATGAAAGATCCATAAAAGGATGTCAACACAAGCAAGCAAAAGACAAGGACACACAAAGATCCCCCATATAGTCTTACCAGACTGTTGGGGCAAGTGCTGTTAGCGAGCACCTATGAAGGCCGGCACGGCACACGATGGAGGTCAACACCACGCCCGGCCGTCTTTGTCTCACCAGTGGCGATGTTTAATACACCGCAGCAGGCACTGGTTAAGATCATCGTCACCGGTGTGTGAGCTGGAATCGAACCCGGATGGCCAAGTTCGTAGCGCATCACGCTGACCGCCACGCTACCACTCCCCACAGCACTCTCTTAACACAACACACACACACATTATTCTGCGTCGGTTTTTGCATTTTTGTCTTAGGTTGCTATAGGGTTAACTGTGTGTTACGTGATGTGATGATTAGTATGGTGGTGGATTGGTGGTGGTGGTGATGATGGTGGTGGTGGTGATGATGATGGTGGTGATGGTGGTGGTGGTGATTGTGGTGGTGATGGCGATGGTGGTGGTGGTGATGGTGGTGGTGATGTTATTTTTGTCTTCCATGATCTGCCAATCTCAATTGCTCGTTTCGTATAAAGTATTGTTGTTAATTGTGATGACAACTCTGTGATGGTCATAATATTGATACGTCAATGATGTTTGTTATCATAATCATCTTCCTTTCATTATATTGTAACATCAAACATCATTCTCAATTAGGATTAGTATTTTTAAAATATTCATCTTCCTTTCATTATATTGTACATAAAACATCATTCTCAATTAGGGTTCTTTTAAAAAAAAGAATAATCATTATAGAGTACGCATCTGTATGTTGTTTATTACAATATTTATGATGATGATGATGCTGATGATGATGACTCAATGACGATCATCTCATCAATTCCTGACAACGATGTATCCCTTGGCGACCACGACGACGACGAGGAGGAGGAGGAGCGCAAGGAGGTGATCACGACGATTCGATCTTGCCTCCTTCTCAATAGCCCACGGTGCGATTGGCGGATTCTGTTGAGCGCACTGCGTGCAGCTTGAGACTCGCACTCCGCTACGGGAGGGGGTGGGGGTGAGTTGCAGGAGGAGGAGGATGATGAGATGGCGAACTTCGCTGCGTGAATTGACGGCGCGTTCTAAAGAAGAGCAACAGGGAAAAAAAATGGGGGGGGGGGGGGGTTGGAGGGGGTTCGCTTCTCTCGCAGCCTCTACTCCTACAGATTAACCCTCCCCGCCCCTCCGCCCGTCCATCCCTCCTCATCCCCCCTCTACTACCCCAGTTAGCGCGGGGGGTTTATACCCCCCCACCACCACCACCACCCCCCACCCACCACCACCACCCCTTGCCCAGAAAGCCAAGGGGGTTCTCGTTAAAGCACGCCGGGGCTTTCTCCCGCTGCCTCGGCAGGGCAGGAGCGGGGGCAAGTCGCGAGGTCACCCCCCCCCCCCCTTGTCGAGCCATATTAGTGAGCTCGTTTGACGTGGTCTCAGGGCGACTGACCTCCACCCTCCACCCTCCCCCTCCTCCTCCTCCCCCTTCTAGTCACCTCGCTGCCCAGGGCAGTGCAGCTTCCACACACACACACAGAGGTGGCTATGAGATGTTAACGACCTCGCGTGGTGTACAGGAGGTCGTGGGTTCGATCCAGACCCTGACGCCTGCTGCTGCTGCTGTGTATTTGGAGTTTGCGATGTCTCTTAACATCACCACGGTGGCTATGAGATGTTAACTACCTCGCCTGGTGTACAGGAGGTCGTGGGTTCGATCCAGACCCTGACGCCTGCTGTGTATATTTGGAGTTTGCGTGTCTCTCATCATCACCACGGTGGCTATGAGATGTTAACTACCTCGCGTGGTGTACAGGAGGTCGTGGGTTCGATCCAGACCCTGACGCCTGCTGCTGTATATTTGGAGTTTGCGCGTCTCTCTCTCATCATCATCACGGTGGTTATGAGATGTTAACTCCCTCGCCTGGTATACAGGAGGTCGTGGTTTCGATCCAGACCCTGACGCCTGCTGCTGTATATTTGGAGTTTGCACGTCTCTCTCTCATCATCATCACGGTGGTTATGAGATGTTAACTCCCTCGCCTGGTATACAGGAGGTCGTGGTTTCGATCCAGACCCTGACGCCTGCTGCTGCTGCTGTGTATTTGGAGTTTGTGTGTCTATCTGTCATCATCACCACGGTGGCTATGAGATGTTAACTACATCGCCTGGTGTACAGGAGGTCGTGGGTTCGATCCAGACCCTGACGCCTGCTGCTGCTGTGTATTTGGAGTTTGTGTGTCTCTCTGTCATCATCACCACGGTGGCTATGAGATGTTAACTACCTCGCCTGGTGTACAGGAGGTCGTGGGTTCGATCCAGACCCTGACGCCTGCTGCTGCTGTATATTTGGAGTTTGCGTGTCTCTCTGTCATCATCACCACGGTGGCTATGAGATGTTAACTACCTCGCCTGGTGTACAGGAGGTCGTGGGTTCGATCCAGACCCTGACGCCTGCTGCTGCTGTGTATTTGGAGTTTGCGGTGTCTCTCTCCCCGTGGTGTTGTGGATTTTCTCCGCGTCTTCCGGGTTTTCCCCTACACATTTAGAATGGACATCACGCGTTCAGGGTATTTGGTTGATAAACATTTCCACGTGATGGGCCGCTTCCTTGACCTATCATTTGTGACCAGTTCGCTTCTGTTTAGTTCAGTGGGCTTTGGTGAAATAAAATAAAACATTTTAGTTTTTTTGAAATAGAAAATAGTTCTAGTTTATTTTAAATAGTTTATAGAGATGAGAGGGACGCTGTTGCCCCGGTAGTATACCACTGATCAGCAACACTCGAGGGGCTTGCAATCCATAGGTCGCTGGTTCGATCTCCGGGCGCGGCAGTTGAACGAATGCACAT
Source organism: Petromyzon marinus (assembly GCF_048934315.1). Lineage (NCBI taxonomy): Eukaryota > Metazoa > Chordata > Hyperoartia > Petromyzontiformes > Petromyzontidae > Petromyzon > Petromyzon marinus. Next base: position 10,391,264 of record NC_133682.1, on the reverse strand, counting down.
GCGGTTAACAATGGGTTACACCACAGAAAGTGTGAGTCCGAGACATCTCGCCACTGAGGAAGAGTAGGCCAAGAGTGTATACTGCTCAGTGGGCGTTACCTGGTAACATCTAAAATAAAATAGGTTATAGTTTTAATAATAATAAAAACATAGTTTCTGGTTTTAATTGAAAAAAAAAACAGTTTCTAGTTTTAATTATGACATTTTTTTCGTAGTTTCAATTAACGGTAAATTGTTAAGTAAAACAAAACCCCCGTAGTTTTAGAGCTTTGCGGGCGAACTCAGCGGCACCAACTCGTGTCACGTGGCAGCGGTCACGACATCCCGAGCGCGCTCTGTTCAGGATCAGGAGAGGACACAATGGGGGGGGTTCAGTCAGCCTGTCCAGTGAGTGGACTCTGTAGGCCGGTTTCACTCCTTTTTGGGGCTCATCAGCGGCTAAACCAAAACACCAAAGATGTGAGCGCGTCGTGGCTCGTACCGCCGCGTTCTGCATTGAAGAGGCTTATCTGACGATGATGAAAGTTTACAATTGTAAGGTGGCGCATTTCACCGTAGGTCCCACCAACGCGCCACCAGCGGCTATGGGAAGTAAGAAGAAGATAAACAGGACCTGCAGGGCGCACGGCCAGCACTAGGGCGGATAGGGGGTACAGGACATTTTAAAGAGGCGAGCTTTCAAGACAACAATAGCGCTCACGACTCGGATTGTCTCATTAGCGAAGGCAAAGTGTGGTTCCATAGTCTGGGAGCTGCGCGATGGCAACAGCCCAATCACCCACCTACTCACTCACACACTCACTAAGTCACCCATCTACTCACCCATTCGCTCACCCACTCACTCGCACACCCACTCACTCGCCACCTCACTAAGTCACCCACCTACTCACTCACCCATTCACTCACCCACTCACTCGCACACCCATCTACTCACCCACTCACTAAGTCACCCACCTACTCACTCACCCACTCACTAAGTCACCCATCTACTCACCCATTCACTCACCCACTCACTCGCACACCCACTCACTCGCCACCTCACTAAGTCACCCACCTACTCACTCACCCATTCACTATATCCCCACCTACTCACTCACCTCCTAGTTACTCAATCACCCACTAACTCACTCACTGACCTACTCACCCACTCACTCCCCACTCACTCACCCACTCACTCAACACTCACTCACTCACCCACTCACTCACCACCTAGTCACTCACTCACCCACTCACTAAGTCACCCACCTACTCACTCACCCATTCACTCACCCACTCACTCGCACACCCACCTACTCACTAAGTCACCCACCTACTCACTCACCCACTCACTAACTCACCCACTCACTCAATCACCCACTCACTCACCACCTAGTAACTCACTCACCCACTCACTCACCCACCTACTCACCCACTCACTCCCCAAGCACTCACCCACTCACTCACCCACTCACTCAACACTCACTCACTCCCCACTCACTCACCCACTCACTCACCCACTCACTCACCCACTCACTAACTCACCCACTCGCTCACCCACTCACCACCTAGTCACTCACTCACCCACTCACTCACCCACTCACTCAACACTCAATCACCCACTCACTCACCCACCTACTCACCCACTCACTCCCCATTCACTCACCCACTCACTCACCCACTCACTCCCCACTCACTCACCCACTCACTCACCCACTCACTCCCCACTCACTCACCCACTCACCCACTCACTCACCCACTCACTCAACACTCACTCACTCACTCCCCATTCACTCACCCACTCACTCAACACTCACTCACTCACTCCCCACTCACTCACCCACTCACTCACCCACTCACTCACTCACTCCCCACTCACTCACCCACTCACCCACTCACTCAACACTCTCTCACTCACCCACTCACCCACTCACTCACCCACTCACCCACTCACTCACCCACCCACTCAAAACGCACTCACTCACTCCCTATTCACTCACCCACTCACTCACCCACTCACTCAACACTCACTCACTCATTCACCCACCCACTCACTCACCCACTCACTCAACACTCACTCACTCACTCCCCACTCACTCACCCACTCACTCACCCACTCACTCAACACTCTCTCACTCACCCACTCACTCACTCACCCACCTACTCACCCACTCACTCCCCACTCACTAACTCAATCACCCACTCGCTCACCCACTCCCCACTCACTCACCCACTCACACACTCACTCACCCACTCACTCAACACTCACTCACTCACTCCCCACTCACTCACCCACTCACTCACCCACTCACTCAACACTCACTCACTCACTCACCCACCCACTCACTCACCCAGTCACTCACCCACCTACTCACCCACTCACTCCCCACTCACTCACTCACTCACCCACTCACTCACCCACTCACTCCCCACTCACTCACCCACTCACCCACTCACTCACCCACTCACTCAACACTCACTCACTCACTCCCCACTCACTCACCCACTCACTCACCCACTCACTCAACACTCACTCACCCACCCACTCACTCACCCACTCACTCAACACTTACTCACTCACTCACTCTCCACTCACTCACCCACTCACTTACCCACTCACTCAACACTCACTCACTCACCCACTCACTCACCCACCTACTCCCCACTCACTCACCCACTCACTCACCCACTCACTCACTCACCCACTCACTCACTCACTCCCCACTCACCCACAAGCAGACATAGCTCTGACGACTCCGATTGTCTCATTAGCGAAGGCAAAGCGCAGTTCCACAGTCTGGCAGCTGCGCCGTGCAGGCAAACAGCCCCGTGACCCCCAGGGACAGGGCCTTGACCTCGGAGTACTGAGACGAAGGCGATCTGAAGATCTCAGGGACCTCGTTGGAGAGTCAACACGGATCAGTGCCTGTGAATAACGCGGGGCCGAACCCACCGAGTCAGCATCAGGATTGTATATTCCAGCGTTCTTCTTTGCAAAGGGCCCGCGGGCCACTTTCAGGGCCGTGGTGGCCTTTAGCGCGGCCCCCGACATCAGACAAGACGGGCGGACACCCCCTCGCAGGTGGTCTGGCGGCTCTCACACGGATTGAAGTCTTATCGGCGAAAGTGCGACCACCCCCTCCCTACTGAAAATGAGTGAAGAACGCTGGCTTAGAAGAAGATGAGCCAACGGTGTCAGTGGAGGACGCCGCAAATAGTCTTGTTCACCATCTCATCGTCAAACAAATACATGGGTCTCTTTACCACGTGGCCTTCGAGACTTGCGTTAACCAACTTCGTCTGTCTGAAATCGCAATCTCTGCGCAGGCTTTGCCCATCGAGATGCTCATCAGCAGGCTCGGGCTTGCTGAGCAACTACTGCTGCTTTGCCACAAGATGTCACTTGTCAGTGCCCTCTTCACCGTGGCCCATCAGCGCAACATTTGTACAACTAATTACCCATCTTGATTTTTTTGTTAAAATACATGCATATCGCGTAAGCATTCCATTTTATAAAAATTATATTGGCCTCGTTGGTGGCGAGATGTTAATTATTTCGCTTGGTATGCAGGAGGCCGTGGGTTCGATCTCGACCCTGACGCCTGCTGCTGTATATTTGGAGTTTGCGTGTCTCTCTCTCTCATCATCACGGTGGCTAGGAGATGTTAACTACCTCGCCTGGTATGCAGGAGGTCGTGAGTTCGATCTCGACTCTGATGCCTGCTGCTGCTGTGTATTTGGAGTTTGCGGTGTCTCTCGCCCTGTGGTCGCGTGGATTTCTCTCCGGGTCTTCCGGTTTTTCTCTCTACAAATTTAGAGTCAACATCCACGCGTTTGGAGTATTTGGCTGCTGTACATTTCCATCTGACGAGTCACTTCGTTGAGCCATCAGCTGTGATGGGCCAGGTCGCTTTTGGAAAAAAAAAGAAGAAGCGAAATAGCTCAGTGGGCCTTACCTGGTAAAATAATAAAAACAAATTTGAATTACTTCGTTAAAATCCATCCGCTGGATGAAGGTCTCCCCAAGACGTCGCCACTTCTCTCACGCTCGGGACAACAATCGCGTGTGTGTCGCAAGCACCGGGAAGCCTCTCAAAGTCGCTCTCGGCCAGAGCGGGCACAAGCAAGTGAGAGGCTGCTGATGATGGTGGTGGTGGTGGTGATGCCCCGTGTGTCGCGTGTGAGTGGCACGCCTCTCAACGGTCGTTTCAGTCAAGGTGGAATATTTGTCGTCACGTTGCTCGTTTGAGTGTGCGCACAGTTTGTTGTTGTTGTTGATGTTGCTGCTGTTGTTGTTGTTGTCTAGGTCGCTTACCGCGTCCGCGTGAGGCTCGGGATGACCAGGAGATAGCAAGCATAGCAATGGAATTATTGACGAAATGTGTGCGGAGCTGTGCGCGTAACCTTCCCGTTTATGATGTGTGGTGGGTTGTCTCGGGGTACGACTTCGTGGTGCCGGCCAAACATCCCAATGCAGGACCCTCTTGAAAAATATTCTTGAACATTTTTGTGGGTTTAGGGCATTATTATTATGTCCTATATTGTACAATTTTGCGTGAGTAATTCCACGCTTTATAATGTTTAAGTCATCGAACATCTATTGAGTGTGTGTGGTGCCACTGATGTCCTGTTTTACGGCCCTAATCCAACCCTGAAAATTCCACACTCCAAAGACGGGGCCAAGTACATCCATAGTACATCCATTGTAAAATTCCCACAAATGGTGCGGTGCTCATTCACCCACCACTGAGCGATAATCATGATTGCTTGAGTAGACCACCGACCGGGGAATCGAATTCATGACCCCGGCCAATAATTATCTTACGTAACTTTAATTCTCAAAATATAAATTTTAATTACTTTTACCCCCCCCCCCCCCCCCCCCCATCATCTCATTAATGCCATTCAGTGATATCCTGAAACAAATCCATGGCTACGGAACCCTTTGTTGCCGGTATCAAGACGATGATGAAACAAAAATAAATAGGAGTTTTACCCTTTGCCGGCAATAACACAGTTGGTGTTAAGATGTAGACGCCTATTGCGAGGCATCATCAAGGCGAGACAAGGCCATGGCACAGATTCCGTCTCTCGTGTAGGCCAATCAGTTCCAAGGACAATGCGGTACTTTATTACGACAGGGAGTTTCTTTTGCATGTTTTATGCCGCAAGCGTGATGCGTGGTTCGTGCAGACTCGATGCTCTGCGATCGGTGGCTCGTTGGTGTTCGAACATCTCCAGACATCGCGCGCTTTCGGACGCGCTCCTGCGGCCGTCTGGAACGCTCTTCGTTCCGATATTCGGAAGCCACATGAGCTGTGTACCTTTACATCGTCTAGATTGACAAATTCACTTCTTTTGGAACTGCTTTTTTGTGTTCAGTTTGTTGTGCTTCCCCCGCACCTCCGATTAGCGCGGTTGGCTACGTGTGGTGCGAAAGAAGTTCAACACACATACACACGCACATACACACACACACATGCATACACATGCAGACACATATACATACACACATACAACCACCTCCTTGTGCGAATGCCGGGCATTCTAAAAGCCTAATTTTTTTTTCATCATTAAAAAAATCCACTGCTGTACCAAACCATGTCCTTGCCACTCTAGAAGCGCAGGCCTAAACCTCCTGCATAAAATAGTTTTTTTGGGGTTAGATCGCGTAAATATTAATGTGTCGTTGAACCCGCCACCGCCCGACACAGCCAATTAGTAAAGGTTTGTCACGTAAACAGAACGTGCCAATTCGTTGCGAGAGTAAATGCACAACATTTGCAATCTAAGTGTTAAACTAAACCTCCTGGCATCCCCAGGGCAGCCACCCCATCCCAAGGTACCAAGCCGGGCCTCTAACACCGCTGAACGTTAACCTTCCGAGCTCGATGACGATTAGGCGGTGATTTGGGGGCCGACTCGAGAAAGCCACGCCGTGACCTCACGGTTCTTTGAAGATGAAACATCTCGCATCTTCTTCAGCTGCTCGCAAAGACATTACCATGAAAATAACCCCCCACCCCCCCGAACGGGCGGAGGGAGTGGTGGGGGGGGGGTGGCGTTTGTTTTTATTTGCGTAAAGCCTACCCCTTACCCCCTACCCCCATCCCAGTATATCTCGCACGGGGTCTGCCAGAGTGAGTGCCCTGGGTTTGGGGACATCTGGGTTAAAGAAGCAGTTAAAAAGACCCGTGGCAGTAAATCTTGAGCTGATACCGCCACCGCTGCGTTTCATTTACAATCTCGCGCATTCATTCACTCCATTGGGATCGCCCCTACCCTTTTGGGGTTCCGAGTCGATTTACTTGAATGCTGGGTGGCCCACGGGGCCGTGATGAGCGCGCGCGTGCGTGGGTGTGGGTGGGTGTGCGTTGGCCGTGCTGGTTTATATACGCCGGCACATCAAAAGCACAGAGCGACGCATTATTTCGGAGTGGTCAAACATCCCGTTTGTAGAGCTCTCAATGATACGGGAGGTGTTAAGATCCACCGAAGCCTTCGTGGGTAAACAAAAAAAGGGCACCCGTGATACGCGCGTCTTTGCCGGGACGTGTTTATTATGGAATGTCGACTCCGAAAGGAACGGGGCATCGCTTGTGGTTTGTCTGCGGGGTTTTCGTAAAACAAAAAAATAAAAATCGTTGACGATGAATAACCGCCTCGTGGGTGTTCGCGGTTCTGCTGCGTGGATCCCTCGCACGCGCGGTGTTCGGCACGATGTCCGACGTTTCGCCGCGCGTGTTGGCAGGCCTCTTCGGGAACTGAATAGAGCGGCGCACGATCTCGCTGGGTTTACACACGTAAATATATCAGATTATAATCTGTAGGTCAGACTATAATCTGATTATAATGTTTTTATATTGACATACAGTATATACAAAATATCTAGATTATAATCTGATTTCAATGTGATATATTGACATGTATACATTTTTTATATATATCAGATTTTAATCTGTAGATCAGATTATAATGTGATTTCAATGTGATATATTGACATATGAAAACTATTTATATATACCATATTATAATCTGTAGATATGGGCAGTAATAATCTGTAGATCAGATTATAATCTGATTTAATGTGATACATTGACACATATATACAAAATATGAATATATATATAAATATATCAGATTATAAAGCGTCAGCGGCAACGCCGATGTTGTTTATTTCTCTCGTCTGGGAGCAAGGGCCCACAGAAAGTTCATCACCTCGTGCATCCGTGGCACGAACCGCACTGTCTATGTTGAACTTCTTTCGCACTGCACGTGGCCAACTGTGCTAATCGGAGGCGTAGTGTTGAGTCTATGGGCAGTGTTGAGTCTATGGGTAGTGATGAGTCTATGGGTAGTGTTGAGTCTATGGGCGGTGTTGAGTCCATGGGCAGTGTTGAGTCTATGGGTAGTGTTGATTCTATGGGCAGTGTTGAGTCTATGGGCAGTGTTGGGTCTATGGGCAGTGTTGAGTCTATGGGCAGTGTTGAGTCTATGGTGCAGTGTTGAGTCTATGGGTAGTGATGAGTCTATGGGCAGTGTTGAGTCTATGGGCAGTGTTGGGTCTATGGGCAGTGTTGAGTCTATGGGTAGTGTTGAGTCTATGGGTAGTGTTGAGTCTATGGGTAGTGTTGGGTCTATGGGCAGTGTTGAGTCTATGGGTAGTGTTGAGTCTATGGGTAGTGTTGAGTCTATGGGCAGTGTTGAGTCTATGGGCAGTGTTGAGTCTATGGGTAGTGATGAGTCTATGGGCAGTGTTGAGTCTATGGGCAGTGTTGGGTCTATGGGCAGTGTTGAGTCTATGGGTAGTGATGAGTCTATGGGCAGTGTTGAGTCTATGGGTAGTGTTGGGTCTATGGGCAGTGTTGAGTCTATGGGTAGTGTTGAGTCTATGGGTGGTGTTGAGTCTATGGGCAGTGTTGAGTCTATGGGCAGTGTTGAGTCTATGGTAGTGTTGAGTCTATGGGCAGTGTTGAGTCTATGGGCAGTGTTGTCTATGGGCAGTGTTAGTCTATGGGCAGTGTTGAGTCTATGGGCAGTGTTGAGTCTATGGGGAGTGTTGAGTCTATGGGCAGTGTTGAGTCTATGGGGAGTGTTGAGTCTATAGGCAGTGTTGAGTCTATGGGTAGTGTTGAGTCTATGGGCAGTGTTGAGTCTATGGGCAGTGTTAGTCTATGGGCAGTGTTGAGTCTATGGGCAGTGTTAGTCTATGGGTAGTGTTGAGTCTATGGGTAGTGTTAGTCTATGGGCAGTGTTGAGTCTATGGGCAGTGTTGAGTCTATGGGCAGTGTTGAGTCTATGGGGAGTGTTAGTCTATGGGCAGTGTTGAGTCTATGGGCAGTGTTGAGTCTATGGGCAGTGTTGAGTCTATGGGTAGTGTTGAGTCTATGGGTAGTGTTAGTCTATGGGCAGTGTTGAGTCTATGGGCAGTGTTGAGTCTGTGGGCAGTGTTGAGTCTATGGGTAGTGTTAGTCTATGGGCAGTGTTGAGTCTATAGGTAGTGTTGAGTCTATGGGCAGTGTTGAGTCTATGGGCAGTGTTAGTCTGTGGGCAGTGTTGAGTCTATGGGCAGTGTTAGTCTATGGGTAGTGTTGAGTCTATGGGCAGTGTTGAGTCTATGGGCAGTGTTGAGTCTATGGGCAGTGTTGAGTCTATGGGCAGTGTTAGTCTATGGGCGGTGTTGAGTCTATGGACAGTGTTGAGTCTATGGGCAGTGTTGAGTCTATGGGCAGTGTTGAGTCTATGGGCAGTGTTGGGTCTATGGGCAGTGTTGAGTCTATGGGCAGTGTTGAGTCTATGGGTGGTGTTGAGTCTATGGGTGGTGTTGAGTCTATGGGCAGTGTTGAGTCTATGGGCAGTGTTGGGTCTATGGGCAGTGTTGAGTCTATGGGCAGTGTTGAGTCTATGGGCAGTGTTGGGTCTATGGGCAGTGTTGAGTCTATGGGTAGTGATGAGTCTATGGGCAGTGTTGAGTCTATGGGTAGTGTTGGGTCTATGGGCAGTGTTGAGTCTATGGGTAGTGTTGAGTCTATGGGTGGTGTTGAGTCTATGGGCAGTGTTGAGTCTATGGGCAGTGTTGAGTCTATGGTAGTGTTGAGTCTATGGGCAGTGTTGAGTCTATGGGCAGTGTTGTCTATGGGCAGTGTTAGTCTATGGGCAGTGTTGAGTCTATGGGCAGTGTTGAGTCTATGGGGAGTGTTGAGTCTATGGGCAGTGTTGAGTCTATGGGGAGTGTTGAGTCTATAGGCAGTGTTGAGTCTATGGGTAGTGTTGAGTCTATGGGCAGTGTTGAGTCTATGGGCAGTGTTAGTCTATGGGCAGTGTTGAGTCTATGGGCAGTGTTAGTCTATGGGTAGTGTTGAGTCTATGGGTAGTGTTAGTCTATGGGCAGTGTTGAGTCTATGGGCAGTGTTGAGTCTATGGGCAGTGTTGAGTCTATGGGGAGTGTTAGTCTATGGGCAGTGTTGAGTCTATGGGCAGTGTTGAGTCTATGGGCAGTGTTGAGTCTATGGGTAGTGTTGAGTCTATGGGTAGTGTTAGTCTATGGGCAGTGTTGAGTCTATGGGCAGTGTTGAGTCTGTGGGCAGTGTTGAGTCTATGGGTAGTGTTAGTCTATGGGCAGTGTTGAGTCTATAGGTAGTGTTGAGTCTATGGGCAGTGTTGAGTCTATGGGCAGTGTTAGTCTGTGGGCAGTGTTGAGTCTATGGGCAGTGTTAGTCTATGGGTAGTGTTGAGTCTATGGGCAGTGTTGAGTCTATGGGCAGTGTTGAGTCTATGGGCAGTGTTGAGTCTATGGGCAGTGTTAGTCTATGGGCGGTGTTGAGTCTATGGACAGTGTTGAGTCTATGGGCAGTGTTGAGTCTATGGGCAGTGTTGAGTCTATGGGCAGTGTTGGGTCTATGGGCAGTGTTGAGTCTATGGGCAGTGTTGAGTCTATGGGTGGTGTTGAGTCTATGGGTGGTGTTGAGTCTATGGGCAGTGTTGAGTCTATGGGCAGTGTTGGGTCTATGGGCAGTGTTGAGTCTATGGGCAGTGTTGAGTCTATGGGTGGTGTTGAGTCTATGGGTGGTGTTGAGTCTATGGGCAGTGTTGAGTCTGTGGGCAGTGTTGAGTCTCTGGGCAGTGTTGAGTCTGTGGGCAGTGTTGAGTCTATGGGTAGTGTTGAGTCTATGGGCGGTGTTGAGTCTATGGGCAGTGTTGAGTCTATGGGCAGTGTTGAGTCTATGGGCAGTGTTGAGTCTATGGGCAGTGTTGAGTCTATGGGCAGTGTTGAGTCTATGGGTAGTGTTGAGTCTATGAGTGGTGTTGAGTCTATGGGAGGTGTTGAGTCTATGGGCAGTGTTAGTCTATGGGCAGTGTTGAGTCTATGGGCAGTGTTGAGTCTATGGGCAGTGTTGAGTCTATGGGCAGTGTTGAGTCTATGGGCAGTGTTGAGTCTATGGGTGGTGTTGAGTCTATGGGTGGTGTTGAGTCTATGGGCAGTGTTGAGTCTGTGGGCAGTGTTGAGTCTCTGGGCAGTGTTGAGTCTGTGAGCAGTGTTGAGTCTTTGGGCAGTGTTGAGTCTATGGGTAGTGTTGAGTCTATGGGCAGTGTTGAGTCTATGGGCAGTGTTGTCTATGGGTAGTGTTGAGTCTATGGGCAGTGTTGAGTCTATGGGCAGTGTTGTCTATGGGCAGTGTTAGTCTATGGGCAGTGTTGAGTCTATGGGCAGTGTTGAGTCTATTGGGAGTGTTGAGTCTATGGGCAGTGTTGAGTCTATGGGTAGTGTTGAGTCTATAGGCAGTGTTGAGTCTATGGGCAGTGTTGAGTCTATGGGCAGTGTTGAGTCTATGGGCAGTGTTAGTCTATGGGCAGTGTTGAGTCTATGGGCAGTGTTGAGTCTATGGGCAGTGTTAGTCTTTCGGTAGTGTTGAGTCTATGGGTAGTGTTAGTCTATGGGCAGTGTTGAGTCTATGGGCAGTGTTGAGTCTATGGGTAGTGTTGAGTCTATGGGGAGTGTTAGTCTATGGGCAGTGTTGAGTCTATGGGCAGTGTTGAGTCTATGGGCAGTGTTGAGTCTATGGGTAGTGTTGAGTCTATGAGTGGTGTTGAGTCTATGGGAGGTGTTGAGTCTATGGGCAGTGTTAGTCTATGGGCAGTGTTGAGTCTATGGGCAGTGTTGAGTCTATGGGCAGTGTTGAGTCTATGGGCAGTGTTGAGTCTATGGGCAGTGTTGAGTCTATGGGTGGTGTTGAGTCTATGGGTGGTGTTGAGTCTATGGGCAGTGTTGAGTCTGTGGGCAGTGTTGAGTCTATGGGCAGTGTTGAGTCTATGGGCAGTGTTGAGTCTATGGGTAGTGTTGAGTCTATGGGGAGTGTTAGTCTATGGGCAGTGTTGAGTCTATGGGCAGTGTTGAGTCTATGGGCAGTGTTGAGTCTATGGGTAGTGTTGAGTCTATGGGTAGTGTTAGTCTATGGGCAGTGTTGAGTCTATGGGTAGTGTTGAGTCTATGGGCAGTGTTGAGTCTATGGGCAGTGTTAGTCTATGGGCAGTGTTGAGTCTATGGGCAGTGTTAGTCTATGGGTAGTGTTGAGTCTATGGGCAGTGTTGAGTCTATGGGCAGTGTTGAGTCTATGGGCAGTGTTGAGTCTATGGGCGGTGTTGAGTCTATGGACAGTGTTGAGTCTATGGGCAGTGTTGAGTCTATGGGCAGTGTTGAGTCTATGGGTAGTGTTGAGTCTATGGGCAGTGTTAGTCTATGGGCAGTGTTGAGTCTATGGGCAGTGTTAGTCTATGGGTAGTGTTGAGTCTATGGGCAGTGTTGAGTCTATGGGCAGTGTTGAGTCTATGGGCAGTGTTGAGTCTATGGGCGGTGTTGAGTCTATGGACAGTGTTGAGTCTATGGGCAGTGTTGAGTCTATGGGCAGTGTTGAGTCTATGGGTAGTGTTGAGTCTATGGGCAGTGTTGAGTCTATGGGCAGTGTTAGTCTATGGGCAGTGTTGAGTCTATGGGCAGTGTTAGTCTATGGGTAGTGTTGAGTCTATGGGCAGTGTTGAGTCTATGGGCAGTGTTGAGTCTATGGGCAGTGTTGAGTCTATGGGCAGTGTTAGTCTATGGGCGGTGTTGAGTCTATGGACAGTGTTGAGTCTATGGGCAGTGTTGAGTCTATGGGCAGTGTTGAGTCTATGGGTGGTGTTGAGTCTATGGGTGGTGTTGAGTCTATGGGTGGTGTTGAGTCTATGGGCAGTGTTGAGTCTATGGGCAGTGTTGAGTCTATGGGTAGTGTTGAGTCTATGGGCAGTGTTGAGTCTATGGGCAGTGTTGAGTCTATGGGCAGTGTTGAGTCTATGGGCAGTGTTGAGTCTATGGGCAGTGTTGAGTCTATGGGCAGTGTTGAGTCTATGGGCAGTGTTGAGTCTATCGGCTGTGTTGAGTCTATGGGCAGTGTTGAGTCTATTGGCAGTGTTGAGTCTACGCGCGGTATATAGCCAACCCCTTGCTAATCGGAGGTGACGCTTTATATATATAAATAATAATAAACGACAAACTACATTCGGGAGGCAGAGGAGGCAGGGAAAGCCAAGAGAGGACATCTTTTATCTTGTCTTGCTCTGAACAACGAAATCCAAAGCCTCGTGTCAAACGTCTACGGAGTAAGACGCCCAAGTAACGCAGAGTCGTAGCGCGTGACGATTTTACAAGTCAAAGTGTCCCCCCCCCCCATTATGAAATGAGTTATGGGGGGGGAGGGGGGGCGATACTCGCCTCTCCCGTTGCTTGCCCCCGAAACCCAGCGGGTGGTAATTCCACATTCATATGGCAGGTGCTTGTCAAGATCTTAGAGCGGCCACTGTTTATACCGCACAAAGTGGCCTTGATTTATTAACCGGGAGACGCGATAATGGGGGGGGGGGGGGGGGGGGCTGTAGGTTGACCCCAGACTGGGATTTGAACTCACGACCCTTCCGATTGTGCGTCGAGCGCTTAAACCGCGGGGCCACCTGGGCCGCATTACCATAAAGGCGAAGAATCATCATCATCTTCGTCATCATCATTTTAACAAGTCACAGCGATGGCATTCCGCCACTGCTGCTGCACGCGGTTATCTGCAGGCTTGACCACCACCACCACGCGAATGCGACGTTCTAGCTGTTGCTGTGCATCTTCATCGGCCGTACGAACAAAGCAGTCGAGGATCGCAGTGCACCACATTGTGCCGGGCAGTGGCCTCGGAAGGTGATCTCGTGAGATGATGATGATGATTTTTCTTTCTCTCTCTCTCTAAAGTAACCATTCATTACATCGCCTCGACGTGGCCTCTTTATCCGCACGAGGAGGCCCACGCGATGTATGGTAACACCCCTCCCCCCTCCCCCCACCCCGGTTTACGTCGGGGTTGCGTTCCTGAAACGTGCACGTGTGTACGTGTAGCGGCAGCGTAGCGGTTAGCGCTACGCTGCCGCTATGAACACGGCGACCCGGGTTCGATTCCCGCTCACGGCCAACACCGGTGACGATTATCTGAACCGGTCATGGGCCTCCCCTAGGTCGACTCAGCCTCAAATGAGTATCCGGTGCGGTGTGTAAAGATCGCCACGGGGGGAGACAAAGGCGGCCGGGCGTGGTGCTGGCCACCCACCCCCTCGTGTGCCGTTCCGGCCTTCACAGGTGCTACTCGCTAACAAGCACTTGCCCCTACAGTCTCTTAAGGCTACACGGGAGATTTTTTTATCCTTGTACGTTGAACTTTTTTCGCACCGTACGTAGCCAGCCGTGCTCATCGGAGGTGGGACGGATATCGAAAGGACGTTAATAAAAGCATTAATAATAAATATATATTTATAATCTCAGGAGAGCCAAACGAAGACAAGGGAGGGCACGTGGACGCTGCGTGTTAATGCGCGCGGCGATCGACAACAACTTCAATACTCTACTCTACGGCAGGGTAAAAAAAAAACACAAAACAATTACACGCTTTGGGAAGTGGCTCGCGCACAGGGTAGGGGGTGGGTGGAGACGAAGGCTGAGAAGACGACGGATAACGAGACACAGGGTAGGGGGTGGAGACGAAGGCTGAGAATGTCGACGGATAACGAGACACAGGGTGGGGGTGGGTGGAGACGAATACTGAGAAGGAGACGGATAACGAGACACAGGGTAGGGGTGGGTGAAGACGAAGACTGAGAAGACGACGGATAACGAGACACAGGGTAGGGGTGGGTGGAGACGAAGGCTGAGAAGACGACGGATAACGAGACACAGAGTAGGAGTGGGTGGAGACGAAGGCTGAGAAGACGACGGATAACGAGACACAGGGTAGGGGGTGGAGACGAAGGCTGAGAATATCGACGGATAACGAGACACAGGGTGGGGGTGGGTGGAGACGAATACTGAGAAGGAGACGGATAACGAGACACAGGGTAGGGGTGGGTGAAGACGAAGACTGAGAAGACGACGGATAACGAGACACAGGGTAGGGGTGGGTGGAGACGAAGGCTGAGAAGACGACGGATAACGAGACACAGGGTAGGGGTGGGTGGAGACGAATACTGAGAAGGCGGCGGATAACGAGACAGGACAGACGATGATGTCAGCGACGTTGAGCGTGGGGGGGGGGGGGGTGAGGCGACACTAATAATCAGGTGGCGGCGTATTCGCGAAAACGACGTAAAAGTACGAGACTTAAACCGGGGTTGTTACTCTTCTAAGATAAGTGTTAGTCACTTGTCCGTCAAACTGATTAAAACTAAATATCATTCCCAGTGCTGGTATATTTATTTTTTCGTTTAGCAACTTCCATTCCGATCTTTCCTTCTAAATCACAACTTGATGCTATAAACTATCGATTATTTAACGAAAAAAAACACTTGCAATTGCATGTGCCATGAACCCCCGTCTGTTCACGTGTTAGTATAATAGTCTGTAGTCTTTGGTTCTTTCGGTAAAGTCACATAGGTAGAAAATAAATCAAAGTTAATCACGACGTTTCGATAGCAACACAAGCCATGTGATAGTCTGCTGAATGTTTATGGAACTTAAATTTGTAATTGTACCGTTGATCAGTCTGAGGATCACCATCCCCAGCCGACTTGCACGACAGGGCGATGTAACTTTAACACGGAGCCTTTCCCCACCAATATCATTCATCAGGCGAATCTGAATTTCGATCTAAAGCTTTCGTGACTGCAAGGATTCATCTTCTTTGGTTCTTTTGGTAAAGTCACGTAGAATGAGAATAATATAATAAATTGATAAAATAAAATAACACAATAATTTATTATTTTATTCTCATTATACCTGACTTTACCGAAAGAACCAAAGAAGATCAGGCGAATCTGGCTTGTCGCCTGATGAAGCCAGTTGCAATTACTGGCGAAACGTCGTACTCAGATTGTCCATTGTTGTGGCTTGGCTCTCCAACACACCGGTCGGTGCTGTGCTAGTGACGAATTGGCCACGTTCTGTTCACGTGACAAGACCCTCGCTAGTTGGCTGTGCCTTGTGGTGGCGGGGTTCACGACGCATTTTGATTATATTGACGCGATCTGACACCCACACAAAACAAAAGCTCTATCACGGAGGGAAATGTAACGACGCCGAACGTTCACTTCCTCGTTGCGCAGCACGTTTCAGTTCTCACGTCATGCGGTCGTCTTTGTTTGCAATGTCTCTTGGGCTTCGAGTTGACCGCCTTTGTTCCCACGTCGCCATTTTGTTGCTGCCCCTCGTGTCGGCTCCTGCGATTCAGACTTCGTCGCTGGTCGTGCGAGTTCCCAACCACCGGGTCAAATAAAAGCGGCTCGACTTCTGATTCGAACTTGGGGGGGGGGGGTGGGGGTGGGGGAGGGGGGCTCACTTCATCAACCCGCACTGACCAGGTTTGGTGAAGTATGGTCAAGGACTCACCACTACCGATCAGGCCATTGGCGAGGCCTTTGTACAGCAGTGAGTTGACAATTGGCTGTGAGCTACAATTATTATTGTAGTGTACACCTACACTAATCTATAATCATACACATGTATTAGAGACTTCGCGGTGGCTAGGAGATGTGAACTCCCTCGCCTGGTACGCAGGAGGTCGTGGGTTCGATCCCGACCCTGCCGCCTGCTGCTGCTGTATATTTGGAGTCTGCGTGTCTCTCTCTCTCATCATCACGGTGGCTAGGAGATGTTGACTACCTCCCCTGGTACGCAGGAGGTCGTGGGTTCGAACCCGACCCTGCCGCCTGCTGCTGCTGTATCCTTGGAGTCTGCGTGTCTCTGTCTCTCTCTCCCCGTGGTCGCGTGGATTTTCTCCGGGTCCTCCGGTTCTTACCTTTCCACGCGATAAGCCCACTTTTTTGCGCTGTCATTTCTGATGACCAGGTCGCTTCTGAGAAAAAGCTGTAGAGCTCAGTGGGCCTTTACCTGGCGAAATGAAAACAATAAAAATATTCATAGTTTTAAAAAAAAGTTTTCAACGAAATTAACTTGAAACTTAGTTTTCCTTATCCTGTCGTGACCCCTGTCCTCTATGATATCGTCTCTCTCCTTTTCTTACCCTCTCTGGGTCTCCACTCCTACCCATAGCTCTCATGGCTCTGCAGGTATTCATTCCTGTTTGTTGTTGTTGTCAATGAGATTTTCTCCATAAATGTTTTATTGACGTTAAGTTTGTTGTCCTTGCCTACCGTGCGAAACAAGTTCAACATACATACACGTACGGGCGTACAGATAACGGTTCACTATTGAAATCTCACCTGTAACCAATAAAACCAACCCACACACACACGCATAACAAATAACAAGACAAAGATCCCCCGTGTAGCCTTAACTGACTGTTGGGGCAAGTGCTGTTAGCGAGCACCTACGAAGGCCGGCACGGCACACGAGGGGGTAGGTGGCCAGCAACACGCCCGGCCGCCTTTGTCTCCCCCGTGACGATGTTCACGCACCGTACCAGGTACTCATTCGCACCGTACCAGGTACTCATTCGCACCGTACCAGGTACTCATTCGCACCGTCCCAGGTACTCATTCGCACCGTACCAGGTACTCATTCGCACCGTACCAGGTACTCATTCGCACCGTACCAGGTACTCATTCGCACCGTACCAGGTACTCATTCGCACCGTACCAGGTACTCATTCGAGGCCGAGTAGATATGGCGGAGGCCCAGGAACCCGTAAAAAAAAAATCGTCACCCGGGTGTTGACCGCGAGCGGGAATCGAACTCGGGTCGCCGGCTTCCGTAGCGCAGCGTAGCGCTTAACCACCACACCGACCGCTCCCCACGTACAACCCAACACGCACAACCCCACACAACCACACCCAGGCCGTTGCACTGAATGGTGTTTGCACGGCCGAGTCTCTAAGCCGGCTTAACGCTCTCGTGCACAGAGAGGAGGTGCTCCGTGGCGAATGGAGTTGGCTGGCAACTGTTGCTGGTCCATTGTGAGCGTGGCTGCCACGGTGGGGGGGGGGGGGGGGGGTACGTGGTGGGCAGTATTTTCATTGTGCGCACTCATCGATGACTGAGTAGACACCGCGTAAGGACGCCGGGATTATTTTGTTGTCGCGAGGCCTCCCGGCGGAGGCGACGTCCACGGCGCTCGGTGTGCACCGCGCGTCACGTGGCGGTAGCGCACGGGTTAAGAGAGGCGCGCGGTGAAGTCTGAAGTTTGTTGGACCGGATGATGGTGATGATGATGGTGATGGATGGTGATGATGGATGGTGATGATGGATGACACTTTGGTTGTCTGGCCACATGGTAAAGATACACTTAATGATTTTCTAAATCATCTCAATGCACAAAACCCGGCCATCCAGTTCACCATGGAAATGGAGGTGAATAACACACTGCCATTCCTAGATATTTTGCTTGGACATGGCCTAAACGGTAAAATAACACACAGCGTTTACAGAAAGCAAACGCACACTGATGCCTATCTGAATGCAGAATCACATCATCATCCAGCTCAGAAATCCTCTCTTATCAAGACGCTCATACATCGGGCTAAAACAGTGTCAGATGGTGAGAGTCTAGTGCAGTGGTTCTTAACCTGGGTTCGATCGAACCCCAGGGGTTCGGTAAGTCGATCTCAGGGGTTCGGCAGAGCCCCCGCCACGGAGGTCCGGACACACTTGAATTATTGTGTAAATTTGTGATGACACACACGGCCCGATTGGCCATCACTGGCTGCAGATGATCATGCTATACTGCTTGGCCAATCAGCGCTGCGGGGAATTTAGTGCATACTCAGTAGTCAACGTGTGACTGTTGTTGTCGTACGTCGTGTGATTTCTTTAATATTTTATCCATACTAACTATGTCGGGCAGAAGAAGAAAGTGGTCGGACGAATATGTACAACATGGATTCTCATGTATCACGGAACGTGATGGGAGTGAGCGTCCTATCTGCATGATTTGCAACGCCAAGTTGAGCAACTCTAGTCTTGCACCGGCAAAACTAAAGGAACACTTCTTGAAGCTGCATGGAGACGGGGAATACAAGAACACAACACTTGCTGAATTCAGGGTGAAGAGAGCCAGATTCGATGAAAGGGCCACTCTGCCTGCTCTTGGATTTGTACCTGTTAACAAACCGATCCTGACAGCATCGTACGAAGTTGCTTACCTTATCGCAAAGCAGGACAAGCCACACACCATTGGTGAAACACTTGTGAAACCAGCTGCATTAAAGATGGCGAATCTGATACTCGGAACAGCGGCCGAAGGTAAATTATCCCAAATTCCCCTTTCAAATGACACCGTCAGTGACAGAATAGAAGACATGAGTAAAGACATCTTGGCTCAAGTAGTCGCGGATCTGATTTCAAGCCCGGCAAAATTCAGCCTTCAACTCGACGAAACCACAGACGTTTCTGATCTAAGCCAGCTTGCTGTTTTTGTACGCTATGTGAAAGATGACATGATAAAAGAAGAGTTTTAATTTTGTAAGCCTCTTACAACAACAACGAAGGCAGCCGAAGTGAAGAAGCTTGTGGATGACTTCTTCAGAGACAACAATCTTTCATGGAATATGGTTTCTGCAGTTTGTACGGACGGAGCTCCAGTCATGCTGGGAAGAAAGTCTGGTTTTGGTGCGCTAGTAAAGGCCGATGCACCACACATCATTGTGACGCATTGTATTCTGCACAGGCATGCATTGGCAACAAAAACCTTACCTCCAAAAATGGCAGAAGTCATAAAAACTGTGGTGGAATGTGTGAACTATGTGCGAAAAAGTGCTCTGAGGCACCGCATCTTCAGTGAGCTGTGTAAAGAAATGGGCTATGAATTTGAGGTACTTCTGCTCCATTCTAATATTCGGTGGTTATCCCGGGGACAGGTGCTGAATCGTGTTTTTGCCATGCGTGTGGAATTAGCCCTGTTTTTGCAAGAGCACCAACACTGCCATGCAGATTGCTTCAAAAATCCTGAGTTCATTCTCATTTTAGCGTACATGGCTGATATATTCGCAGCTCTCAATCATCTCAATCAGCAGATGCAGGGTGGTGGAGTCAATATCATGGAAGCGGAAGAACACCTGAAGGCTTTTCAAAAAAAGCTACCGTTATGGAAACGACGAACAGAGAACAATAACTTCGCAAACTTCCCGCTTCTGGACGACTGTGCAAGTAAGATCGAAGATGTGTCTGGAATCGGAGATATTTCTGTATCCACGGAACTGAAGCAAACAATTGCCATGCACTTAGATGAGCTTGCAAAGTCTCTCGACGGATATTTCCCTACAAGAGAGTCATATCCAGCATGGGTGAGACAGCCGTTCACGTTTGCTGTTGAAACAGCAGATGTCAATGATGAATTCCTCGACGAAATCATTGAAATTCAGCAGAGCCAGGTTCAACAGCAACTCTTCAGAACAACAACGCTCTCAACGTTTTGGTGTCGACAAATGAACAAGTATCCAGTTATTGCTAAGAAAGCCCTGGATTTTTTTATACCATTTGTTACAACATATCTTTGTGAGCAATCCTTTTCGAGGATGCTGGACATAAAAACGAAGAAAAGGAACAGACTTTGCTGTGAAAATGACATGAGAGTGGCACTTGCCAAGGTGAAGCCACGCATATCTGAACTGATCTCTCAAAGGCAACAGCAGAAGTCACATTGATTTCCAGGTATGTAATTTGTTGTGAGTTTATGCATTGTGTTGGTTTTATTCTTTGAACAAGGTAATGTTCATGCACGGCTCATTTTGTGTACCAGTAAAAAACATATCTATGTCTTGAATTTGAAAAAAATCACATTTTATTTTTCACTAAAGAGGGGTTCAGTGAATGCGCATATGAAACTGGTGGGGTTCGGTACCTCCAACAAGGTTAAGAACCACTGGTCTAGTGAGAGAGATTAAACACGTTAAAGACGCACTATGACAGAATGGCTACAATAATGCTCAAATTAACAGAGCACTGAATGCCAAATCAAGATCGCAAAGCAATACTGCTGAAAGCGACCAGATTGTTAAAACAATAAAAATTCCATATATCTCAGGAGTAACTGACAAATTAGCCCGTGTTTTGCAAAAGCAAAACATTACAGTAAGATTTGGTACAGTACACAAAATTCAAAAACTAGTATCTTGCACTAAAGACGCATTACCTAAATTATCAACAGAAGTTTATGTGGCAGCTGCTACATTGGGCAGACGGGACGTAACATCAGCATAAGACTAAAAGAACATCAGAGAAATATTAAATTATCTCAAACACAACTGGCGGCAGTGGCAGAACATGCTTGTCAACAAGGACACTCAATTGATTTTGGCAATGTTGCAGTGGTGTGTAAAACTAATTATTACTGGCAAAGACTAATTAGAGAATCCATTGAAATTGAGAGGAACAAGAATAACTTTAATCGCTCTGACAGCTACAGGCTTAGTGCGGCCTGGAAGCGTATTATTAAATAATACACATTACATTTTGATTTAAAGAATTACTAATCTACAACTCATTACTAATCATAACCAATGACTGATTACTAATCGATTATATAATTACAATACCCCCCCCCCCCCTCTTCCTCTAATCACTGCACCTGATATGAGTTAAGTGATGACGTCACCCCGCTGCTCTATATAAAACCGGGAGCAAGCGAGGGCTTTACCATTCTGGCGAATTGCCCGATGATGCTGGATGTATTTACCAGCGAAACGTCGTACTCAAACTGTAAATGTGGATTCACTCTTCAACACACCGGTGGGCTAAAGTAGTGAATTATTTGTCTTTTGTCAACGTGACACCTTTTTTTTGCTGATTGGCCGTGTCGGGTGGTGGAGGGTAACGACACATTTATAAATAAACGCGATTTAACCCAAAAACCTTTATTATGAATAATATTGGTCGCGAAAGCCTACGTGTTAAAATGATGATGATGGATGATGATGATAGAGGATGATGATGATGATGATGGAGGATGATGATGATGATGGAGGATGATGATGATAGAGGATGATGATGATGATGGAGGATGATGATGATAATGGATGATGATGATAGAGAATGATGATGGAGGATGATGATGGATGATGGAGGATGATGATGATGATGATTATGGAGGGAGGATGATGATGATGATGGATGATGATGATGATGGATGATGATAGAGGATGATGATGATGGAGGATGATGAAAGAGGATGATGATGATTGTTGATGATGATGGATGATGATGATGGAGGATGATGATTATGGTGGGAGGATGATGATGGATGATGATGGAGGATGATGATGATTGTTGATGATGGAGGGTGATGGAGGATGACGATGATGATTGTGGATGATGATGGATGATGATGATTGTTAATGGAGGATGATGATGGATGATGATGGAGGATGATAATGGAGGATGATGGAGGATGACGATGATGATTGTGGGTGATGATGGATGATGATGATGATGGATGATGATTGATGATGATGGAGGATGATGATGATGATGAATTATGATGATGGATGATGGAGGATGATGATGCATGATGATGATGATGGATGATAATCATGGATGATAGTGATGGATGATTATGATGGATGATGATGGATGATGATGGAGGATGATGATGGAGGATGATGATAGAGGATGATGATTGTTGATGATGATAGAGGATGATGATTATGGAGGGAGGATGATGATGATGGATGATGATAGAGGATGATGATGATGATGATGATGGAGGATGATGATGGAGGATGATGATGGATGATGGTGATGATAGCGGATGATGATGGAGGATGATGATAGAAGATGATGATTGTTGATGATGATAGAGGATGATGATTATGGAGGGAGGATGATGATGGATGATGATAGAGGATGATGATAATAGAGGATGATGATGATGATGGAGGATGATGATGGAGGATGATGATGGATGATGGTGATGATAGAGGATGATGATGGAGGATGATGATGGAGGATGATGATGGATGATGATGATAGAGGATGATGATTATGGAGGGAGGATGATGATGATGGATGATGATGATAGAGGATGATGATGATGGAGGATGATGATGGAGGATGATGATGGATGATGATGATGATGATAGAGGATGATGATGATGATGTAGGATGATGATGTAGGATGATGATGATGGAGGATGATGATGATAGAGGATGATGGATGATGATGATGATAGAGGATGATGATTATGGAGGGAGGATTATGATGATGATGGATGATGATGGATGATGATGATAGAGGATGATGATGATGGATGATGATGATGATGATAGAGGATGATGATTATAGAGGGAGGATTATGATGATGATGGATGATGATGGATGATGATGATGATAGAGGATGATGATGGATGATGATGATAGAGAATGATGATTATGGAGGGAGGATGATGATGATAGAGAATGATGATTATGGAGGGAGGATGATGATGGATGATGATGATAGAGGATGATGATGATGATGGAGGATGATGATGATAGAGGATGATGATGATTGTTGATGATGGATGATGATGATGATGATGGAGGATGATGATTATGGAGGGAGGATGATGATTATGGAGGGAGGATGATGATTATGGAGGGAGGATGATGATGGATAATGATGATGGAGGATGATGATGATTGTTGATGATGGAGGATGATGATGGAGGATGATGGAGGATGACGATGATGATTGTGGATGATGATGGATGATGATGATTGTTGATGATGGAGGATGATGATGGAGGATGATGATGGAGGATGACGATGATGATTGTGGATGATGATGGATGATGATGATTGTTGATGATGGAGGATGATGGAGGATGACGATGATGATTGTGGATGATGACGGATGATGATGATGGATGATGGATGATGATGATGATGATGATGGTGGATGATGATCATGGATGACGATGATGATGGATGATGGATGATGACGATGATGATGATAGAGGATGATGATTGCTGATGATGGAGGATGATGATGGAGGATGATGATGATGATGATGGAGAATGATGATTATGATTATGGATGATGATAATGATGATGGAGAATGCTCGCCATCAAGAAGTACCACTCTACGCCTTTGGCCTTGATAAGTGTCGTGAAGAAGGGCCGTTTCCCAGAACGTCATCTATGTTTGTATACCATTCTCTCTTTAACAAAGTGTAATGAATGCCAATACAGCAGCATCGCCAAATAATATACACCATTAGATAATTACCTTGATAAACATCTTCATTCAATGCATTCCATCACCAATACTTAATTGAATGCAAACCATCAACACGAATTGATGATATTTACATACAATCATCATAATCGATCGTCATTAAATCATCATCATCATCATCACCCTTAGTGTTGTGGACTCTACACTCAGTAACATTCAATCCTGATAGCTCAACAATCATTGTACACCCACCACTATCATCATCACGATCCATATCATCATCAAAATAAACATTGATGATGATGAAGATGTGCGTGACGATATTGCTATCATCATCATCCTTTCATCTCACGAGGTAATGTGTTGGCGCCTGCTGGTTACTCTTGTAAGCCACATTGTTGACAATCAATGAGTTTCTCAGGGATTGTTAAATCGTTCTAGAGGCTACCGTATGGATTAAGATGTCACGGTAGATGTTTGTATGTTGGCAGACGCACACGGGATCGCTCACAAGTCAGAGACACTGAACGTGAAATTACTTCTGACGAGAGCCCGCAGGGACATTGACACTTAGCCCCCACCCCACCCACTCCCCCCACTAAAACCCCACCCACCCCACCCAGTCCACCGCCCCCTACTGCTCCCCACTCCAACCCCACCCACCCCACCCACCCCCACTGCCCCCCACTCCAACCCCACCCACCCCCCCTAACCCCCCACCACCCACCCTCCCCACTCACCCCGCACCCCACTCCCCCCACCAACCCAACCCAACCCCCACCCCCAACCCGACCCCCCCAACCCCCCACCACCCACCCTCCCCACACACCCCGCACCCCACTCCCCCCACCAACCCAACCCCCACCCCCCCAACCCCCCACCACCCACCTTCCCCACACACCTCCACCCACTCCCCCATCACGTCCCCCTAGCATCCCCCCCACCCCCAACCCCCCACCCCCCAGCCCCCTCCATCCCCACCTGGTTGAGAGGCAATGCAGTAGAGAAGCCTCCCGACCCATCACCCCCCCCCCCACTACTGATGCAGGTTTGTGGGTACTACTGATGCAGGTGTGTGGGTACTACTGATGCAGGTGTGTGGGTACTACTGATGCAGGTGTGTTGATACTACTGATGCGGTGTGTGGGTACTACTGATGCAGGTGCGTGAGTACTACTGATGCAGGTGCGTGGGTACTACTGATGCAGGTGTGTGGGTACTACTGATGCAGGTGTGTGGGTACTACTGATGCAGGTGTGTGGGTACTACTGATGCAGGTGTGCGGGTACTACTGATGCAGGTGTGTGGGTACTACTGATGCAGGTGTGTGGGTACTACTGATGTATGTGTGTGGGTCCTACTGATGTATGTGTGTGGGTACTACTGCTGCAGGTGTGTGGGTACTACTGATGCAGGTGCGTGAGTACTACTGATGCAGGTGTGTGGGTACTACTGATGCAGGTGTGTGGGTACTACTGATGCAGGTGTGCTGGGTACTACTGATGCAGGTGTGTGGGTACTACTGATGCAGGTGTGTGGGTACTACTGATGCAGATGTGTGGGTACGACTGATGTAAGTGTGTGGGTACTGCTGCTGCAGGTGTGTGGGTACTACTGATGCAGGTGTGTGGGTACTACTGGTGCAGGTGTGTGGGTATGACCAATGTAGGTGTGGGTACTGCTGATGCAGGTGTGTGGGTATGACAAATGTAGGTGTGTGGGTACTACTGATGTAGGTGTGTGGGTACTACTGATGCAGGTGCTTGGGTACTACTGATGCAGGTATGTGGGTACTACAGATGTATGTGTGTGGGTACTACTGATGCAGGTGTGTGGGTACTACTGATGTTGGTGTGTGGGTACTACTGATGCAGGTGTGTGGGTACTACTGAAGTTGGTGTGGGGGTGCTGCTGATGCAGGTGTGTGGGTACTACTAATGTGTGTGCGTGGGTACTACTGATGCAGGTGTGTGGGTACTACCGATCCAGGTGTGTGGGTACGACTGATCCAACTGTGGCGATACTACTGATGGAGGTTTGTGGGTACTACTGCTGCAGGTGTGTGGATACTACTGATGCAGGTTTGTGGGTACCACTGATGTATGTGTGTGGGTACTACTGATGTAGGTGTGTGGGTACTACTGATGCAGGTGTGTGGGTACTACTGATGTAGCTGTGTGGGCACTACTGATGCAGGTGCGTGGGTAATACCGATACAGGTGTGTGGGTACGACTGATCCAACTGTGTGGATACTACTGATGCAGGTTTTGTGGGTACTGCTGCTGAAGGTGTGTGGGTAGTACTGATGCAGGTGCGTGAGTACTACTGATGCAGGTGTGTGGGTACTACTGATGCAGGTGTGTGGGTACTACTGATGCAGGTGTACGGGTACTACTGATGCAGGTGTGCGGGCACTATTGATGCAGGTGTGTGGATACTAATGATGCAGGTGTGTGGAAACTACTGATGCAGGTGTGTGGAAACAACTGATGCAGGTGTGTGGGTACTACTGATGCAGGTGTGTGGGTACTACTGCTGCAGGTGTGTGGGTACTACTGCAGCAGGTGCGTGAGTACTACTGATGCAGTTGTTTGGATACTACTGATGCAGGTGTGTGGGTACTGCTGATGCAGGTGTGAGGGTGCTACTGATTCAGGTGTGTGGGTACTACTGATGCAGGTGTGTGGGTATGACCAATGTAGGTGTGTGGGTACTACTGATATAGGTGTGTGGGTACTACTGATGCAGGTGCGTGGTTACTACTGATGCAGGTATGTGGGTACTACAGATGTATGTGTGTGGGTACTACTGATGTAGGTGTGTGGGTACTACTGATGCAGGTGTGTGGGTACTACTGATTCAGGTGTGTTTATTACCGATGCAGGTGCGTGAGTACTACTGATGCAGGTGTGTTGGTACTACTGATGCAGGTGTGTGAGTGCTACTGATGCAGGTGTGTGGGTACTACTGATGCAGGTGTGTGGGTACTACTGATGCAGGTGTGTGGGTACTACTGATGCAGGTGCGTGGGTACTACTAATGCAGGTGTGTGGGTACGACTGATGCAAGTGTGTGGGTACTACTGATGCAGGTGTGTGGATACTAATGATGCAGGTGTGTGGAAACTACTGATGCAGGTGTGTGGAAACAACTGATGCAGGTGTGTGGGTACTACTGATGCAGGTGTGTGGGTACTACTGCTGCAGGTGTGTGGGTACTACTGCAGCAGGTGCGTGAGTACTACTGATGCAGTTGTTTGGATACTACTGATGCAGGTGTGTGGGTACTGCTGATGCAGGTGTGAGGGTGCTACTGATGCAGGTGTGTGGGTACTACTGATGCAGGTGTGTGGGTATGACCAATGTAGGTGTGTGGGTACTACTGATATAGGTGTGTGGGTACTACTGATGCAGGTGCGTGGTTACTACTGATGCAGGTATGTGGGTACTACAGATGTATGTGTGTGGGTACTACTGATGTAGGTGTGTGGGTACTACTGATGCAGGTGTGTTGGTACTACTGATGCAGGTGTGTGAGTGCTACTGATGCAGGTGTGTGGGTACTACTGATGTATGTGTGTGGGTACTACTGATGTACGTGTGTGGGCACTACTGATGCAGGTGCGTGGGTACTACCGATACAGCTGTGTGGGTACGACTGATCCAACTGTATGGATACTACTGATGCAGGTTTTGTGGGTACTACTGCTGCAGGTGTGTAGGTACGGCTGATGCTGGTGTGTGGGTACTACTGATGCAGGTGCGTGAGTACTACTGATGCAGGTGCGTGGGTACTACTGATGCAGGTGCGTGGGTACTACCGATACAGCTGTGTGGGTACGACTGATCCAACTGTGTCGATACTACTGATGGAGGTTTGTGGGTACTACTGCTGCAGGTGTGTGAATACTACTGATGCAGGTATGTGGGTACCACCGATGTATGTGTGTGGGTACTACTGATGTACGTGTGTGGGCACTACTGATGCAGGTGCGTGGGTACTACCGATACAGCTGTGTGGGTACGACTGATCCAACTGTATGGATACTACTGATGCAGGTTTTGTGGGTACTACTGCTGCAGGTGTTTAGGTACGGCTGATGCTGGTGTGTGGGTACTACTGATGCAGGTGCGTGAGTACTACTGATGCAGGTGCGTGGGTACTACTGATGCAGGTGTGTGGGTACTACTGATGCAGGTGTGTGGGTACTACTGATGCAGGTGTGTGGGTACTACTGATGCAGGTGTGCGGGTACTACTGATGCAGGTGTGTGGGTACTACTGATGCAGGTGTGTGGGTACTACTGATGTATGTGTGTGGGTCCTACTGATGTATGTGTGTGGGTACTACTGCTGCAGGTGTGTGGGTACTACTGATGCAGGTGCGTGAGTACTACTGATGCAGGTGTGTGGGTACTACTGATGCAGGTGTGTGGGTACTACTGATGCAGGTGTGCTGGGTACTACTGATGCAGGTGTGTGGGTACTACTGATGCAGGTGTGTGGGTACTACTGATGCAGATGTGTGGGTACGACTGATGTAAGTGTGTGGGTACTGCTGCTGCAGGTGTGTGGGTACTACTGATGCAGGTGTGTGGGTACTACTGGTGCAGGTGTGTGGGTATGACCAATGTAGGTGTGGGTACTGCTGATGCAGGTGTGTGGGTATGACAAATGTAGGTGTGTGGGTACTACTGATGTAGGTGTGTGGGTACTACTGATGCAGGTGCTTGGGTACTACTGATGCAGGTATGTGGGTACTACAGATGTATGTGTGTGGGTACTACTGATGCAGGTGTGTGGGTACTACTGATGTTGGTGTGTGGGTACTACTGATGCAGGTGTGTGGGTACTACTGAAGTTGGTGTGGGGGTGCTGCTGATGCAGGTGTGTGGGTACTACTAATGTGTGTGCGTGGGTACTACTGATGCAGGTGTGTGGGTACTACCGATCCAGGTGTGTGGGTACGACTGATCCAACTGTGGCGATACTACTGATGGAGGTTTGTGGGTACTACTGCTGCAGGTGTGTGGATACTACTGATGCAGGTTTGTGGGTACCACTGATGTATGTGTGTGGGTACTACTGATGTAGGTGTGTGGGTACTACTGATGCAGGTGTGTGGGTACTACTGATGTAGCTGTGTGGGCACTACTGATGCAGGTGCGTGGGTAATACCGATACAGGTGTGTGGGTACGACTGATCCAACTGTGTGGATACTACTGATGCAGGTTTTGTGGGTACTGCTGCTGAAGGTGTGTGGGTAGTACTGATGCAGGTGCGTGAGTACTACTGATGCAGGTGTGTGGGTACTACTGATGCAGGTGTGTGGGTACTACTGATGCAGGTGTACGGGTACTACTGATGCAGGTGTGCGGGCACTATTGATGCAGGTGTGTGGATACTAATGATGCAGGTGTGTGGAAACTACTGATGCAGGTGTGTGGAAACAACTGATGCAGGTGTGTGGGTACTACTGATGCAGGTGTGTGGGTACTACTGCTGCAGGTGTGTGGGTACTACTGCAGCAGGTGCGTGAGTACTACTGATGCAGTTGTTTGGATACTACTGATGCAGGTGTGTGGGTACTGCTGATGCAGGTGTGAGGGTGCTACTGATTCAGGTGTGTGGGTACTACTGATGCAGGTGTGTGGGTATGACCAATGTAGGTGTGTGGGTACTACTGATATAGGTGTGTGGGTACTACTGATGCAGGTGCGTGGTTACTACTGATGCAGGTATGTGGGTACTACAGATGTATGTGTGTGGGTACTACTGATGTAGGTGTGTGGGTACTACTGATGCAGGTGTGTGGGTACTACTGATTCAGGTGTGTTTATTACCGATGCAGGTGCGTGAGTACTACTGATGCAGGTGTGTTGGTACTACTGATGCAGGTGTGTGAGTGCTACTGATGCAGGTGTGTGGGTACTACTGATGCAGGTGTGTGGGTACTACTGATGCAGGTGTGTGGGTACTACTGATGCAGGTGCGTGGGTACTACTAATGCAGGTGTGTGGGTACGACTGATGCAAGTGTGTGGGTACTACTGATGCAGGTGTGTGGATACTAATGATGCAGGTGTGTGGAAACTACTGATGCAGGTGTGTGGAAACAACTGATGCAGGTGTGTGGGTACTACTGATGCAGGTGTGTGGGTACTACTGCTGCAGGTGTGTGGGTACTACTGCAGCAGGTGCGTGAGTACTACTGATGCAGTTGTTTGGATACTACTGATGCAGGTGTGTGGGTACTGCTGATGCAGGTGTGAGGGTGCTACTGATGCAGGTGTGTGGGTACTACTGATGCAGGTGTGTGGGTATGACCAATGTAGGTGTGTGGGTACTACTGATATAGGTGTGTGGGTACTACTGATGCAGGTGCGTGGTTACTACTGATGCAGGTATGTGGGTACTACAGATGTATGTGTGTGGGTACTACTGATGTAGGTGTGTGGGTACTACTGATGCAGGTGTGTTGGTACTACTGATGCAGGTGTGTGAGTGCTACTGATGCAGGTGTGTGGGTACTACTGATGTATGTGTGTGGGTACTACTGATGTACGTGTGTGGGCACTACTGATGCAGGTGCGTGGGTACTACCGATACAGCTGTGTGGGTACGACTGATCCAACTGTATGGATACTACTGATGCAGGTTTTGTGGGTACTACTGCTGCAGGTGTGTAGGTACGGCTGATGCTGGTGTGTGGGTACTACTGATGCAGGTGCGTGAGTACTACTGATGCAGGTGCGTGGGTACTACTGATGCAGGTGTGTGGGTACTACTGATGCAGGTGTGTGGGTACTACTGATGCAGGTGTGTGGGTACAACTGATGCAGGTGTGCGGGTACTACTGATGCAGGTGTGTGGGTACTACTGATGCAGGTGTGTGGGTACTACTGATGTATGTGTGTGGGTACTACTGATGTATGTGTGTGGGTACTACTGCTGCAGGTGTGTGGGTACTACTGATGCAGGTGCGTGAGTACTACTGATGCAGGTGTGTGGGTACTACTGATGCAGGTGTGTGGGTACTACTGATGCAGGTGTGCTGGGTACTACTGATGCAGGTGTGTGGGTACTACTGATGCAGGTGTGTGGGTACTACTGATGCAGATGTGTGGGTACGACTGATGTAAGTGTGTGGGTACTGCTGCTGCAGGTGTGTGGGTACTACTGATGCAGGTGTGTGGGTACTACTGGTGCAGGTGTGTGGGTATGACCAATGTAGGTGTGGGTACTGCTGATGCAGGTGTGTGGGTATGACAAATGTAGGTGTGTGGGTACTACTGATGTAGGTGTGTGGGTACTACTGATGCAGGTGCTTGGGTACTACTGATGCAGGTATGTGGGTACTACAGATGTATGTGTGTGGGTACTACTGATGCAGGTGTGTGGGTACTACTGATGTTGGTGTGTGGGTACTACTGATGCAGGTGTGTGGGTACTACTGATGTTGGTGTGGGGGTGCTGCTGATGCAGGTGTGTGGGTACTACTAATGTGTGTGCGTGGGTACTACTGATGCAGGTGTGTGGGTACTACCGATCCAGGTGTGTGGGTACGACTGATCCAACTGTGGCGATACTACTGATGGAGCTTTGTGGGTACTACTGCTGCAGGTGTGTGGATACTACTGATGCAGGTTTGTGGGTACCACTGATGTATGTGTGTGGGTACTACTGATGTAGGTGTGTGGGTACTACTGATGCAGGTGTGTGGGTACTACTGATGTAGCTGTGTGGGCACTACTGATGCAGGTGCGTGGGTAATACCGATACAGGTGTGTGGGTTCGACTGATCCAACTGTGTGGATACTACTGATGCAGGTTTTGTGGGTACTGCTGCTGAAGGTGTGTGGGTAGTAATGATGCAGGTGCGTGAGTACTACTGATGCAGGTGTGTGGGTACTACTGATGCAGTTGTGTGGGTACTACTGATGCAGGTGTACGGGTACTACTGATGCAGGTGTGCGGGCACTATTGATGCAGGTGTGTGGATACTAATGATGCAGGTGTGTGGAAACTACTGATGCAGGTGTGTGGAAACAACTGATGCAGGTGTGTGGGTACTACTGATGCAGGTGTGTGGGTACTACTGCTGCAGGTGTGTGGGTACTACTGCAGCAGGTGCGTGAGTACTACTGATGCAGTTGTTTGGATACTACTGATGCAGGTGTGTGGGTACTGCTGATGCAGGTGTGAGGGTGCTACTGATGCAGGTGTGTGGGTACTACTGATGCAGGTGTGTGGGTATGACCAATGTAGGTGTGTGGGTACTACTGATATAGGTGTGTGGGTACTACTGATGCAGGTGCGTGGTTACTACTGATGCAGGTATGTGGGTACTACAGATGTATGTGTGTGGGTACTACTGATGTAGGTGTGTGGGTACTACTGATGCAGGTGTGTGGGTACTACTGATTCAGGTGTGTTTATTACCAATGCAGGTGCGTGAGTACTACTGATGCAGGTGTGTTGGTACTACTGATGCAGGTGTGTGAGTGCTACTGATGCAGGTGTGTGGGTACTACTGATGCAGGTGTGTGGGTACTACTGATGCAGGTGTGTGGGTACTACTGATGCAGGTGTGTGGGTACTACTAATGCAGGTGTGTGGGTACGACTGATGCAAGTGTGTGGGTACTACTGATGCAGGTGTGTAGGTACGGCTGATGCAGGTGTGTGGGTACTACTGATGCAGGTGCGTGACTACTACTGATGCAGGTGCGTGGGTACTACCGATACAGGTGTGTGGGTACGACTGATCCAACTGTGTCGATACTACTGATGAAGGTTTGTGGGTATTACTGCTGAAGGTGTGTGGATACTACTGATGCAGGTGTGTGGGTACCACTGATGTATGTGTGTGGGTACTACTGATGTAGGTGTGTGGGTAATACTGATGCAGGTGTGTGGGTACTACTGATGTAGCTGTGTGGGCACTACTGATGCAGGTGCGTGGGTACTACCGATACAGGTGTGTGGGTACGACTGATCCAACTGTGTGGATACTACTGATGCAGGTTTTGTGGATACTACTGCTGCAGGTGTGTAGGTACGGCTGATGCAGGTGTGTGGGTACTACTGATGCAGGTGCGTGAGCACTACTGATGCAGGTGCGTGGGTACTACTGATGCAGGTGTGTGGGTACTACTGATGTATGTGTGTGGATACTACTGCTGCAGGTGTGTGGGTACTACTGATGCAGGTGTGTGGGTACTACTGATGCAGGTGTGTGGGTACTACTGATGCAGGTGTGCGGGTACTACTGATGCAGGTGTGTGGGTACTACTGATGCAGGTGTGTGGGTACTACTGATGTATGATTGTGGGTACTACTGATGTATGTGTGTGGGTACCACTGCTGCAGGTGTGTGGGTACTACTGATGCAGTTGCGTGAGTACTACTGATGCAGGTGTGTGGGTACTACTGATGCAGGTGTGTGGGTACTACTGATGCAGGTGTGTGGGTACTACTGATGCAGGTGTGTGGGTACTACTGATGCAGGTGTGTGGGTAATACTGATGCAGGGTCGTGGGTACGACTGATGTATGTGTGTGGGTACTGCTGCTGCAGGTGTGTGGGTACTACTGATGCAGGTGTGTGGGTACTACTGGTGCAGGTGTGTGGGTATGACCAATGTAGGTGTGGGAACTGCTGATGCAGGTGTGTGGGTATGACCAATGTAGGTGTGTGGGTACTACTGATGTAGGTGTGTGGGTACTACTGACGCAGGTGCGTGGGTACTACTGATGCAGGTATGTGGGTACTACAGATGTATGTTTGTGGGTACTACTGATGCAGGTGTGTGGTACTACTGATGCAGGTGCGTGGGTACTACTGATGCAGGTGTGTGGGTAATACTGATGTTGGTGTGTGGGTACTACTGCTGCAGGTGTGTGGATACTACTGATGCAGGTGTGTGGGTACCACTGTTGTATGTGTGTGGGTACTACTGATGTAGGTGTGTGGGTACTACTGATGCAGGTGTGTGGGTACTACTGATGTAGCTGTGTGGGCACTACTGATGCAGGTGCGTGGGTACTACCGATACAGGTGTGTGGGTACGACTGATCCAACTGTGTGGATACTATTGATGCAGGTTTTGTGGATACTGCTGCTGCAGGTGTGTATGTACGGCTGATGCAGGTGTGTGGGTACTACTGATGCAGGTGCGTGAGTACTACTGATGCAGGTGGGTGGGTACTACTGATGCAGGTGTGTGGGTACTACTGATGTATGTGTGTGGATACTACTGCTGCAGGTGTGTGGGTACTACTGATGCAGGTGTGTGGGTACTACTGATGCAGGTGTGTGGGTACTACTGATGCAGGTGTGCGGGTACTACTGATGCAGGTGTGTGGGTACTACTGATGCGGGTGTGCGGGTACTACTGATGCAGGTGTGTGGGTACTACTGATGCAGGTGTGTGGGTACTACTGATGCAGGTGTGTGGGTACTACTGATGTATGTATGTGGGTATTACTGATGTATGTGTGTGGGTACTACTGCTGCAGGTGTGTGGGTACTACTGATGCAGGTGCGTGAGTACTACTGATGCAGGTGTGTGGGTACTACTGATGCAGGTGTGTGGGTACTACTGATGCAGGTGTGCTGGGTACTACTGATGCAGGTGTGTGGGTACTACTGATGCAGGTGTGTGGGTACTACTGATGCAGATGTGTGGGTACGACTGATGTAAGTGTGTGGGTACTGCTGCTGCAGGTGTGTGGGTACTACTGATGCAGGTGTGTGGGTACTACTGGTGCAGGTGTGTGGGTATGACCAATGTAGGTGTGGGTACTGCTGATGCAGGTGTGTGGGTATGACAAATGTAGGTGTGTGGGTACTACTGATGTAGGTGTGTGGGTACTACTGATGCAGGTGCTTGGGTACTACTGATGCAGTTATGTGGGTTCTACAGATGTATGTGTGTGGGTACTACTGATGTATGTGTGTGGGTACCACTGCTGCAGGTGTGTGGGTACTACTGATGCAGGTGTGTGAGTACTACTGATGCAGGTGTGTGGGTACTACCGATGCAGGTTTGTGGGTACTACTGATGCAGGTGTGCGGGGTACTACTGATGCAGGTGTGTGGGTCCTACTGATGCAGGTGTGTGGGTACTACTGATGCAGGTGCGTGGGTACGACTGATGTATGTGTGTGAGTACTGCTGCTGCAGGTGTGTGGGTACTACTGATGCAGGTGTGTGGGTACTACTGGTGCAGGTGTGTGGGTATGACCAATGTAGGTGTGGGTACTGCTGATGCAGGTGTGTGGGTATGACCAATGTAGGTGTGTGGGTACTACTGATGTAGGTGTGTGGGTACTACAGATGTATGTGTGTGGGTACTTCTGATGCAGGTGTGTGGGTACTACTGATGCAGGTGCGTGGGTACTACTGATGCAGGTGTGTGGGTCCTACTGATGTTGGTGTGTGGGTACTACTGCTGCAGGTGTGTGGATACTACTGATGCAGGTGTGTGGGTACCACTGATGTATGTGTGTGGGTACTACTCATGTAGGTGTGTGGGTACTACTGATGCAGGTGTGTGGGTACTACTGATGTAGCTGTGTGGGCACTACTGATGCAGGTGCGTGGGTACTACCGATACAGATGTGTGGGTACGACTGATCCAACTGTGTGGATACTACTGATGCAGGTTTTGTGGATACTACTGCTGCAGGTGTGTAGGTACGGCTGATGCAGGTGTGTGGGTACTACTGATGCAGGTGCGTGAGTACTACTGATGCAGGTGGGTGGGTACTACTAATGCAGGTGTGTGGGTACTACTGATGTATGTGTGTGGATACTACTGCTGCAGGTGTGTGGGTACTACTGATGCAGGTGTGTGGGTACTACTGATGCAGGTGTGCGGGTACTACTGATGCAGGTGTGTGGGTACTACTGATGCAGGTGTGTGGGTACTACTGATGTATGTGTGTGGGTACTACTGATGTATGTGTGTGGGTACCACTGCTGCAGGTGTGTGGGTACTACTGATGCAGGTGCGTGAGCACTACTGATGCAGGTGTGTGGGTACTACTGATGCAGGTGTGTGGGTACTACTGATGCAGGTGTGCGGGTACTACTGATGCAGGTGTGTGGGTACTACTGCTGCAGGTGTGTGGGTACTACTGATGTAGCTGTGTGAGCACTACTGATGCAGGTGCGTGATTACTACCGATACAGGTGTGTGGGTACGACTGATCCAACTGTATGGATACTACTGATGCAGGTTTTGTGGGTACTACTGCTGCAGGTGTGTAGGTACGGCTGATGCTGGTGTGTGGGTACTACTGATGCAGGTGCGTGAGTACTACTGATGCAGGTGCCTGGGTACTACTGATGCAGGTGTGTGGGTACTACTGATGTATGTGAGTGGGTACTGCTGCTGCAGGTGTGTGGGTACTACTGATGCAGGTGTGTGGGTACTACTGATGCAGGTGTATGGGTACTACTGATGCAGGTGTGCGGGTACTCCTGATGCAGGTGTGTGGGTATTGCTGATGCAGGTGTGTGGGTACTACTGATGTATGTGTGTGGGTACTACTGATGTATGTGTGTGGGTACTACTGCTGCAGGTGTGTGGGTACTACTGATGCAGGTGCGTGAGTACTACTGATGCAGGTGTGTGGGTACTACTGATGCAGGTGTGTGGGTACTACTGATGCAGGTGTGCGGGTACTACTGATGCAGGTGTGTGGGTACTACTGATGCAGGTGTGCGGGTACTACTGATGCAGGTGTGTGGGTCCTACTGATGCAGGTGTGTGGGTACTACTGATGCAGGTGCGTGGGTACGACTGATGTATGTGTGTGAGTACTGCTGCTGCAGGTGTGTGGGTACTACTGATGCAGGTGTGTGGGTACTACTGGTGCAGGTGTGTGGGTATGACCAATGTAGGTGTGGGTACTGCTGATGCAGGTGTGTGGGTATGACCAATGTAGGTGTGTGGGTACTACTGATGTAGGTGTGTGGGTACTACTGACGCAGGTGCGTGGGTACTACTGATGCAGGTATGTGGGTACTACAGATGTATGTGTGTGGGTACTTCTGATGCAGGTGTGTGGGTACTACTGATGCAGGTGCGTGGGTACTACTGATGCAGGTGTGTGGGTCCTACTGATGTTGGTGTGTGGGTACTACTGCTGCAGGTGTGTGGATACTACTGATGCAGGTGTGTGGGTACCACTGATGTATGTGTGTGGGTACTACTCATGTAGGTGTGTGGGTACTACTGATGCAGGTGTGTGGGTACTACTGATGTAGCTGTGTGGGCACTACTGATGCAGGTGCGTGGGTACTACCGATACAGATGTGTGGGTACGACTGATCCAACTGTGTGGATACTACTGATGCAGGTTTTGTGGATACTACTGCTGCAGGTGTGTAGGTACGGCTGATGCAGGTGTGTGGGTACTACTGATGCAGGTGCGTGAGTACTACTGATGCAGGTGGGTGGGTACTACTAATGCAGGTGTGTGGGTACTACTGATGTATGTGTGTGGATACTACTGCTGCAGGTGTGTGGGTACTACTGATGCAGGTGTGTGGGTACTACTGATGCAGGTGTGCGGGTACTACTGATGCAGGTGTGTGGGTACTACTGATGCAGGTGTGTGGGTACTACTGATGTATGTGTGTGGGTACTACTGATGTATGTGTGTGGGTACCACTGCTGCAGGTGTGTGGGTACTACTGATGCAGGTGCGTGAGCACTACTGATGCAGGTGTGTGGGTACTACTGATGCAGGTGTGTGGGTACTACTGATGCAGGTGTGCGGGTACTACTGATGCAGGTGTGTGGGTACTACTGCTGCAGGTGTGTGGGTACTACTGATGTAGCTGTGTGGGCACTACTGATGCAGGTGCGTGATTACTACCGATACAGGTGTGTGGGTACGACTGATCCAACTGTATGGATACTACTGATGCAGGTTTTGTGGGTACTACTGCTGCAGGTGTGTAGGTACGGCTGATGCTGGTGTGTGGGTACTACAGATGCAGGTGCGTGAGTACTACTGATGCAGGTGCCTGGGTACTACTGATGCAGGTGTGTGGGTACTACTGATGTATGTGAGTGGGTACTGCTGCTGCAGGTGTGTGGGTACTACTGATGCAGGTGTGTGGGTACTACTGATGCAGGTGTGTGGGTACTACTGATGCAGGTGTGCGGGTACTCCTGATGCAGGTGTGTGGGTATTGCTGATGCAGGTGTGTGGGTACTACTGATGTATGTGTGTGGGTACTACTGATGTATGTGTGTGGGTACTACTGCTGCAGGTGTGTGGGTACTACTGATGCAGGTGCGTGAGTACTACTGATGCAGGTGTGTGGGTACTACTGATGCAGGTGTGTGGGTACTACTGATGCAGGTGTGCGAGTACTACTGATGCAGGTGTGTGGGTACTACTGATGCAGGTGTGTGGGTACTACTGATGCAGATGTGTGGGTACGACTGATGTATGTGTGTGGGTACTGCTGCTGCAGGTGTGTGGGTACTACTGATGCAGGTGTGTGGGTACTACTGGTGCAGGTGTGTGGGTATGACCAATGTAGGTGTGGGTACTGCTGATGCAGGTGTGTGGGTATGACCAATGTAGGTGTGTGGGTACTACTGATGTAGGTGTGTGGGTACTACTGATGCAGGTGCGTGGGTACTACTGATGCAGGTGTGTGGGTACTACAGATGCATGTGTGTGGGTACTACTGATGCAGGTGTGTGGGTACTACTGATGTTGGTGTGTAGGTACTACTGATGCAGGTGTGTGGGTACTACTGATATTGGTGTGGGGGTGCTGCTGATGCAGGTGTGTGGGTACTACTAATGTGTGTGCGTGGGTACTACTGATGCAGGTGTGTGGGTACTACCGATCCAGGTGTGTGGGTACGACTGATCCAACTGTGGCGATAATACTGATGGAGGTTTGTGGGTACTACTGCTGCAGGTGTGTGGATACTACTGATGCCGGTTTGTGGGTACCACTGATGTATGTGTGTGGGTACTACTGATGTAGGTGTGTGGGTACTACTGATGCAGGTGTGTGGGTACTACTGATGTAGCTGTGTGGGCACTACTGATGCAGGTGCGTGGGTACTACCGATACAGGTGTGTGGGTACGACTGATCCAACTGTGTGGATACTACTGATGCAGGTTTTGTGGGTACTATTGCTGAAGGTGTGTGGGTAGTACTGATGCAGGTGCGTGAGTACTACTGATGCAGGTGTGTGGGTACTACTGATGCAGGTGTGTGGGTAGTACTGATGCAGGTGTACGGGTACTACTGATGCAGGTTTGCGGGCACTATTGATGCAGGTGTGGATACTACTGATGCAGGTGTGTGGAAACTACTGATGCAGGTGTGTGGAAACAACTGATGCAAGTGTGTGGGTACTACTGATGCAGGTGTGTGGGTACTACTGCTGCAGGTGTGTGGGCACTACTGCAGAAAGTGCGTGAGTACTACTGATGCAGTTGTGTGGATACTACTGATGCAGGTGTGGGGGTACTGCTGATTCAGGTGTGCGGGTACTACTGATGCAGATGTGTTGGTACTACTGATGCAGGTGTGTGGGTATGATCAATGTAGGTGTGTGGGTACTACTGATATAGGTGTGTGGGTACTACTGATGCAGGTGCGTGGTTATTACTTATGCAGGTATGTGGGTACTACAGATGTATGTGTGTGGGTACTACTGATGCAGGTGTGTGGGTACTACTGATGCAGGTGTGTGGGTACTACTGATGCAGGTGTGTTTATTACCGATGCAGGTGCGTGAGTACTACTGATGCAGGTGTGTTGGTACTACTGATGCAGGTGTGTGAGTGCTACTGATGCAGGTGTGTGGGTACTACTGATGCAGGTGTGTGGGTACTACTGATGCAGGTGTGTGGGTACTACTGATGCAGGTGTACGGGTACTACTGATGCAGGTGTGTGGGTACTACTGATGCAGGTGTGTGGGTACTACTGATGCAGGTGTGCGGGTACTCCTGATGCAGGTGTGTGGGTATTGCTGATGCAGGTGTGTGGGTACTACTGATGTATGTGTGTGGGTACTACTGATGTATGTGTGTGGGTACTACTGCTGCAGGTGTGTGGGTACTACTGATGCAGGTGCGTGAGTACTACTGATGCAGGTGTGTGGGTACTACTGATGCAGGTGTGTGGGTACTACTGCTGCAGGTGTGTGGGTACTACTGCAGCAGGTGCGTGAGTACTACTGATGCAGTTGTTTGGATACTACTGATGCAGGTGTGTGGGTACTGCTGATGCAGGTGTGAGGGTGCTACTGATGCAGGTGTGTGGGTACTACTGATGCAGGTGTGTGGGTATGACCAATGTAGGTGTGTGGGTACTACTGATATAGGTGTGTGGGTACTACTGATGCAGGTGCGTGGTTACTACTGATGCAGGTATGTGGGTACTACAGATGTATGTGTGTGGGTACTACTGATGTAGGTGTGTGGGTACTACTGATGCAGGTGTGTTGGTACTACTGATGCAGGTGTGTGAGTGCTACTGATGCAGGTGTGTGGGTACTACTGATGTATGTGTGTGGGTACTACTGATGTACGTGTGTGGGCACTACTGATGCAGGTGCGTGGGTACTACCGATACAGCTGTGTGGGTACGACTGATCCAACTGTATGGATACTACTGATGCAGGTTTTGTGGGTACTACTGCTGCAGGTGTGTAGGTACGGCTGATGCTGGTGTGTGGGTACTACTGATGCAGGTGCGTGAGTACTACTGATGCAGGTGCGTGGGTACTACTGATGCAGGTGTGTGGGTACTACTGATGCAGGTGTGTGGGTACTACTGATGCAGGTGTGTGGGTACTACTGATGCAGGTGTGCGGGTACTACTGATGCAGGTGTGTGGGTACTACTGATGCAGGTGTGTGGGTACTACTGATGTATGTGTGTGGGTACTACTGATGTATGTGTGTGGGTACTACTGCTGCAGGTGTGTGGGTACTACTGATGCAGGTGCGTGAGTACTACTGATGCAGGTGTGTGGGTACTACTGATGCAGGTGTGTGGGTACTACTGATGCAGGTGTGCTGGGTACTACTGATGCAGGTGTGTGGGTACTACTGATGCAGGTGTGTGGGTACTACTGATGCAGATGTGTGGGTACGACTGATGTAAGTGTGTGGGTACTGCTGCTGCAGGTGTGTGGGTACTACTGATGCAGGTGTGTGGGTACTACTGGTGCAGGTGTGTGGGTATGACCAATGTAGGTGTGGGTACTGCTGATGCAGGTGTGTGGGTATGACAAATGTAGGTGTGTGGGTACTACTGATGTAGGTGTGTGGGTACTACTGATGCAGGTGCTTGGGTACTACTGATGCAGGTATGTGGGTACTACAGATGTATGTGTGTGGGTACTACTGATGCAGGTGTGTGGGTACTACTGATGTTGGTGTGTGGGTACTACTGATGCAGGTGTGTGGGTACTACTGATGTTGGTGTGGGGGTGCTGCTGATGCAGGTGTGTGGGTACTACTAATGTGTGTGCGTGGGTACTACTGATGCAGGTGTGTGGGTACTACCGATCCAGGTGTGTGGGTACGACTGATCCAACTGTGGCGATACTACTGATGGAGCTTTGTGGGTACTACTGCTGCAGGTGTGTGGATACTACTGATGCAGGTTTGTGGGTACCACTGATGTATGTGTGTGGGTACTACTGATGTAGGTGTGTGGGTACTACTGATGCAGGTGTGTGGGTACTACTGATGTAGCTGTGTGGGCACTACTGATGCAGGTGCGTGGGTAATACCGATACAGGTGTGTGGGTTCGACTGATCCAACTGTGTGGATACTACTGATGCAGGTTTTGTGGGTACTGCTGCTGAAGGTGTGTGGGTAGTAATGATGCAGGTGCGTGAGTACTACTGATGCAGGTGTGTGGGTACTACTGATGCAGGTGTGTGGGTACTACTGATGCAGGTGTACGGGTACTACTGATGCAGGTGTGCGGGCACTATTGATGCAGGTGTGTGGATACTAATGATGCAGGTGTGTGGAAACTACTGATGCAGGTGTGTGGAAACAACTGATGCAGGTGTGTGGGTACTACTGATGCAGGTGTGTGGGTACTACTGCTGCAGGTGTGTGGGTACTACTGCAGCAGGTGCGTGAGTACTACTGATGCAGTTGTTTGGATACTACTGATGCAGGTGTGTGGGTACTGCTGATGCAGGTGTGAGGGTGCTACTGATGCAGGTGTGTGGGTACTACTGATGCAGGTGTGTGGGTATGACCAATGTAGGTGTGTGGGTACTACTGATATAGGTGTGTGGGTACTACTGATGCAGGTGCGTGGTTACTACTGATGCAGGTATGTGGGTACTACAGATGTATGTGTGTGGGTACTACTGATGTAGGTGTGTGGGTACTACTGATGCAGGTGTGTGGGTACTACTGATTCAGGTGTGTTTATTACCAATGCAGGTGCGTGAGTACTACTGATGCAGGTGTGTTGGTACTACTGATGCAGGTGTGTGAGTGCTACTGATGCAGGTGTGTGGGTACTACTGATGCAGGTGTGTGGGAACTACTGATGCAGGTGTGTGGGTACTACTGATGCAGGTGTGTGGGTACTACTAATGCAGGTGTGTGGGTACGACTGATGCAAGTGTGTGGGTACTACTGATGCAGGTGTGTAGGTACGGCTGATGCAGGTGTGTGGGT
Organism: Petromyzon marinus; assembly: GCF_048934315.1. Lineage (NCBI taxonomy): Eukaryota > Metazoa > Chordata > Hyperoartia > Petromyzontiformes > Petromyzontidae > Petromyzon > Petromyzon marinus. The sequence goes on along the minus strand of NC_133682.1, from coordinate 10,348,969 downwards.
ACTACTGATGCAGGTGCGTGACTACTACTGATGCAGGTGCGTGGGTACTACCGATACAGGTGTGTGGGTACGACTGATCCAACTGTGTCGATACTACTGATGAAGGTTTGTGGGTATTACTGCTGAAGGTGTGTGGATACTACTGATGCAGGTGTGTGGGTACCACTGATGTATGTGTGTGGGTACTACTGATGTAGGTGTGTGGGTAATACTGATGCAGGTGTGTGGGTACTACTGATGTAGCTGTGTGGGCACTACTGATGCAGGTGCGTGGGTACTACCGATACAGGTGTGTGGGTACGACTGATCCAACTGTGTGGATACTACTGATGCAGGTTTTGTGGATACTACTGCTGCAGGTGTGTAGGTACGGCTGATGCAGGTGTGTGGGTACTACTGATGCAGGTGCGTGAGCACTACTGATGCAGGTGCGTGGGTACTACTGATGCAGGTGTGTGGGTACTACTGATGTATGTGTGTGGATACTACTGCTGCAGGTGTGTGGGTACTACTGATGCAGGTGTGTGGGTACTACTGATGCAGGTGTGTGGGTACTACTGATGCAGGTGTGCGGGTACTACTGATGCAGGTGTGTGGGTACTACTGATGCAGGTGTGTGGGTACTACTGATGTATGATTGTGGGTACTACTGATGTATGTGTGTGGGTACCACTGCTGCAGGTGTGTGGGTACTACTGATGCAGTTGCGTGAGTACTACTGATGCAGGTGTGTGGGTACTACTGATGCAGGTGTGTGGGTACTACTGATGCAGGTGTGTGGGTACTACTGATGCAGGTGTGTGGGTACTACTGATGCAGGTGTGTGGGTAATACTGATGCAGGGTCGTGGGTACGACTGATGTATGTGTGTGGGTACTGCTGCTGCAGGTGTGTGGGTACTACTGATGCAGGTGTGTGGGTACTACTGGTGCAGGTGTGTGGGTATGACCAATGTAGGTGTGGGAACTGCTGATGCAGGTGTGTGGGTATGACCAATGTAGGTGTGTGGGTACTACTGATGTAGGTGTGTGGGTACTACTGACGCAGGTGCGTGGGTACTACTGATGCAGGTATGTGGGTACTACAGATGTATGTTTGTGGGTACTACTGATGCAGGTGTGTGGTACTACTGATGCAGGTGCGTGGGTACTACTGATGCAGGTGTGTGGGTAATACTGATGTTGGTGTGTGGGTACTACTGCTGCAGGTGTGTGGATACTACTGATGCAGGTGTGTGGGTACCACTGTTGTATGTGTGTGGGTACTACTGATGTAGGTGTGTGGGTACTACTGATGCAGGTGTGTGGGTACTACTGATGTAGCTGTGTGGGCACTACTGATGCAGGTGCGTGGGTACTACCGATACAGGTGTGTGGGTACGACTGATCCAACTGTGTGGATACTATTGATGCAGGTTTTGTGGATACTGCTGCTGCAGGTGTGTATGTACGGCTGATGCAGGTGTGTGGGTACTACTGATGCAGGTGCGTGAGTACTACTGATGCAGGTGGGTGGGTACTACTGATGCAGGTGTGTGGGTACTACTGATGTATGTGTGTGGATACTACTGCTGCAGGTGTGTGGGTACTACTGATGCAGGTGTGTGGGTACTACTGATGCAGGTGTGTGGGTACTACTGATGCAGGTGTGCGGGTACTACTGATGCAGGTGTGTGGGTACTACTGATGCGGGTGTGCGGGTACTACTGATGCAGGTGTGTGGGTACTACTGATGCAGGTGTGTGGGTACTACTGATGCAGGTGTGTGGGTACTACTGATGTATGTATGTGGGTATTACTGATGTATGTGTGTGGGTACTACTGCTGCAGGTGTGTGGGTACTACTGATGCAGGTGCGTGAGTACTACTGATGCAGGTGTGTGGGTACTACTGATGCAGGTGTGTGGGTACTACTGATGCAGGTGTGCTGGGTACTACTGATGCAGGTGTGTGGGTACTACTGATGCAGGTGTGTGGGTACTACTGATGCAGATGTGTGGGTACGACTGATGTAAGTGTGTGGGTACTGCTGCTGCAGGTGTGTGGGTACTACTGATGCAGGTGTGTGGGTACTACTGGTGCAGGTGTGTGGGTATGACCAATGTAGGTGTGGGTACTGCTGATGCAGGTGTGTGGGTATGACAAATGTAGGTGTGTGGGTACTACTGATGTAGGTGTGTGGGTACTACTGATGCAGGTGCTTGGGTACTACTGATGCAGTTATGTGGGTTCTACAGATGTATGTGTGTGGGTACTACTGATGTATGTGTGTGGGTACCACTGCTGCAGGTGTGTGGGTACTACTGATGCAGGTGTGTGAGTACTACTGATGCAGGTGTGTGGGTACTACCGATGCAGGTTTGTGGGTACTACTGATGCAGGTGTGCGGGGTACTACTGATGCAGGTGTGTGGGTCCTACTGATGCAGGTGTGTGGGTACTACTGATGCAGGTGCGTGGGTACGACTGATGTATGTGTGTGAGTACTGCTGCTGCAGGTGTGTGGGTACTACTGATGCAGGTGTGTGGGTACTACTGGTGCAGGTGTGTGGGTATGACCAATGTAGGTGTGGGTACTGCTGATGCAGGTGTGTGGGTATGACCAATGTAGGTGTGTGGGTACTACTGATGTAGGTGTGTGGGTACTACAGATGTATGTGTGTGGGTACTTCTGATGCAGGTGTGTGGGTACTACTGATGCAGGTGCGTGGGTACTACTGATGCAGGTGTGTGGGTCCTACTGATGTTGGTGTGTGGGTACTACTGCTGCAGGTGTGTGGATACTACTGATGCAGGTGTGTGGGTACCACTGATGTATGTGTGTGGGTACTACTCATGTAGGTGTGTGGGTACTACTGATGCAGGTGTGTGGGTACTACTGATGTAGCTGTGTGGGCACTACTGATGCAGGTGCGTGGGTACTACCGATACAGATGTGTGGGTACGACTGATCCAACTGTGTGGATACTACTGATGCAGGTTTTGTGGATACTACTGCTGCAGGTGTGTAGGTACGGCTGATGCAGGTGTGTGGGTACTACTGATGCAGGTGCGTGAGTACTACTGATGCAGGTGGGTGGGTACTACTAATGCAGGTGTGTGGGTACTACTGATGTATGTGTGTGGATACTACTGCTGCAGGTGTGTGGGTACTACTGATGCAGGTGTGTGGGTACTACTGATGCAGGTGTGCGGGTACTACTGATGCAGGTGTGTGGGTACTACTGATGCAGGTGTGTGGGTACTACTGATGTATGTGTGTGGGTACTACTGATGTATGTGTGTGGGTACCACTGCTGCAGGTGTGTGGGTACTACTGATGCAGGTGCGTGAGCACTACTGATGCAGGTGTGTGGGTACTACTGATGCAGGTGTGTGGGTACTACTGATGCAGGTGTGCGGGTACTACTGATGCAGGTGTGTGGGTACTACTGCTGCAGGTGTGTGGGTACTACTGATGTAGCTGTGTGAGCACTACTGATGCAGGTGCGTGATTACTACCGATACAGGTGTGTGGGTACGACTGATCCAACTGTATGGATACTACTGATGCAGGTTTTGTGGGTACTACTGCTGCAGGTGTGTAGGTACGGCTGATGCTGGTGTGTGGGTACTACTGATGCAGGTGCGTGAGTACTACTGATGCAGGTGCCTGGGTACTACTGATGCAGGTGTGTGGGTACTACTGATGTATGTGAGTGGGTACTGCTGCTGCAGGTGTGTGGGTACTACTGATGCAGGTGTGTGGGTACTACTGATGCAGGTGTATGGGTACTACTGATGCAGGTGTGCGGGTACTCCTGATGCAGGTGTGTGGGTATTGCTGATGCAGGTGTGTGGGTACTACTGATGTATGTGTGTGGGTACTACTGATGTATGTGTGTGGGTACTACTGCTGCAGGTGTGTGGGTACTACTGATGCAGGTGCGTGAGTACTACTGATGCAGGTGTGTGGGTACTACTGATGCAGGTGTGTGGGTACTACTGATGCAGGTGTGCGGGTACTACTGATGCAGGTGTGTGGGTACTACTGATGCAGGTGTGCGGGTACTACTGATGCAGGTGTGTGGGTCCTACTGATGCAGGTGTGTGGGTACTACTGATGCAGGTGCGTGGGTACGACTGATGTATGTGTGTGAGTACTGCTGCTGCAGGTGTGTGGGTACTACTGATGCAGGTGTGTGGGTACTACTGGTGCAGGTGTGTGGGTATGACCAATGTAGGTGTGGGTACTGCTGATGCAGGTGTGTGGGTATGACCAATGTAGGTGTGTGGGTACTACTGATGTAGGTGTGTGGGTACTACTGACGCAGGTGCGTGGGTACTACTGATGCAGGTATGTGGGTACTACAGATGTATGTGTGTGGGTACTTCTGATGCAGGTGTGTGGGTACTACTGATGCAGGTGCGTGGGTACTACTGATGCAGGTGTGTGGGTCCTACTGATGTTGGTGTGTGGGTACTACTGCTGCAGGTGTGTGGATACTACTGATGCAGGTGTGTGGGTACCACTGATGTATGTGTGTGGGTACTACTCATGTAGGTGTGTGGGTACTACTGATGCAGGTGTGTGGGTACTACTGATGTAGCTGTGTGGGCACTACTGATGCAGGTGCGTGGGTACTACCGATACAGATGTGTGGGTACGACTGATCCAACTGTGTGGATACTACTGATGCAGGTTTTGTGGATACTACTGCTGCAGGTGTGTAGGTACGGCTGATGCAGGTGTGTGGGTACTACTGATGCAGGTGCGTGAGTACTACTGATGCAGGTGGGTGGGTACTACTAATGCAGGTGTGTGGGTACTACTGATGTATGTGTGTGGATACTACTGCTGCAGGTGTGTGGGTACTACTGATGCAGGTGTGTGGGTACTACTGATGCAGGTGTGCGGGTACTACTGATGCAGGTGTGTGGGTACTACTGATGCAGGTGTGTGGGTACTACTGATGTATGTGTGTGGGTACTACTGATGTATGTGTGTGGGTACCACTGCTGCAGGTGTGTGGGTACTACTGATGCAGGTGCGTGAGCACTACTGATGCAGGTGTGTGGGTACTACTGATGCAGGTGTGTGGGTACTACTGATGCAGGTGTGCGGGTACTACTGATGCAGGTGTGTGGGTACTACTGCTGCAGGTGTGTGGGTACTACTGATGTAGCTGTGTGGGCACTACTGATGCAGGTGCGTGATTACTACCGATACAGGTGTGTGGGTACGACTGATCCAACTGTATGGATACTACTGATGCAGGTTTTGTGGGTACTACTGCTGCAGGTGTGTAGGTACGGCTGATGCTGGTGTGTGGGTACTACAGATGCAGGTGCGTGAGTACTACTGATGCAGGTGCCTGGGTACTACTGATGCAGGTGTGTGGGTACTACTGATGTATGTGAGTGGGTACTGCTGCTGCAGGTGTGTGGGTACTACTGATGCAGGTGTGTGGGTACTACTGATGCAGGTGTGTGGGTACTACTGATGCAGGTGTGCGGGTACTCCTGATGCAGGTGTGTGGGTATTGCTGATGCAGGTGTGTGGGTACTACTGATGTATGTGTGTGGGTACTACTGATGTATGTGTGTGGGTACTACTGCTGCAGGTGTGTGGGTACTACTGATGCAGGTGCGTGAGTACTACTGATGCAGGTGTGTGGGTACTACTGATGCAGGTGTGCGAGTACTACTGATGCAGGTGTGTGGGTACTACTGATGCAGGTGTGTGGGTACTACTGATGCAGATGTGTGGGTACGACTGATGTATGTGTGTGGGTACTGCTGCTGCAGGTGTGTGGGTACTACTGATGCAGGTGTGTGGGTACTACTGGTGCAGGTGTGTGGGTATGACCAATGTAGGTGTGGGTACTGCTGATGCAGGTGTGTGGGTATGACCAATGTAGGTGTGTGGGTACTACTGATGTAGGTGTGTGGGTACTACTGATGCAGGTGCGTGGGTACTACTGATGCAGGTGTGTGGGTACTACAGATGCATGTGTGTGGGTACTACTGATGCAGGTGTGTGGGTACTACTGATGTTGGTGTGTAGGTACTACTGATGCAGGTGTGTGGGTACTACTGATATTGGTGTGGGGGTGCTGCTGATGCAGGTGTGTGGGTACTACTAATGTGTGTGCGTGGGTACTACTGATGCAGGTGTGTGGGTACTACTGATGCAGATGTGTGGGTACGACTGATGTATGTGTGTGGGTACTGCTGCTGCAGGTGTGTGGGTACTACTGATGCAGGTGTGTGGGTACTACTGGTGCAGGTGTGTGGGTATGACCAATGTAGGTGTGGGTACTGCTGATGCAGGTGTGTGGGTATGACCAATGTAGGTGTGTGGGTACTACTGATGTAGGTGTGTGGGTACTACTGATGCAGGTGCGTGGGTACTACTGATGCAGGTGTGTGGGTACTACAGATGCATGTGTGTGGGTACTACTGATGCAGGTGTGTGGGTACTACTGATGTTGGTGTGTAGGTACTACTGATGCAGGTGTGTGGGTACTACTGATATTGGTGTGGGGGTGCTGCTGATGCAGGTGTGTGGGTACTACTAATGTGTGTGCGTGGGTACTACTGATGCAGGTGTGTGGGTACTACCGATCCAGGTGTGTGGGTACGACTGATCCAACTGTGGCGATAATACTGATGGAGGTTTGTGGGTACTACTGCTGCAGGTGTGTGGATACTACTGATGCCGGTTTGTGGGTACCACTGATGTATGTGTGTGGGTACTACTGATGTAGGTGTGTGGGTACTACTGATGCAGGTGTGTGGGTACTACTGATGTAGCTGTGTGGGCACTACTGATGCAGGTGCGTGGGTACTACCGATACAGGTGTGTGGGTACGACTGATCCAACTGTGTGGATACTACTGATGCAGGTTTTGTGGGTACTATTGCTGAAGGTGTGTGGGTAGTACTGATGCAGGTGCGTGAGTACTACTGATGCAGGTGTGTGGGTACTACTGATGCAGGTGTGTGGGTAGTACTGATGCAGGTGTACGGGTACTACTGATGCAGGTTTGCGGGCACTATTGATGCAGGTGTGTGGATACTACTGATGCAGGTGTGTGGAAACTACTGATGCAGGTGTGTGGAAACAACTGATGCAAGTGTGTGGGTACTACTGATGCAGGTGTGTGGGTACTACTGCTGCAGGTGTGTGGGCACTACTGCAGAAAGTGCGTGAGTACTACTGATGCAGTTGTGTGGATACTACTGATGCAGGTGTGGGGGTACTGCTGATTCAGGTGTGCGGGTACTACTGATGCAGATGTGTTGGTACTACTGATGCAGGTGTGTGGGTATGATCAATGTAGGTGTGTGGGTACTACTGATATAGGTGTGTGGGTACTACTGATGCAGGTGCGTGGTTATTACTTATGCAGGTATGTGGGTACTACAGATGTATGTGTGTGGGTACTACTGATGCAGGTGTGTGGGTACTACTGATGCAGGTGTGTGGGTACTACTGATGCAGGTGTGTTTATTACCGATGCAGGTGCGTGAGTACTACTGATGCAGGTGTGTTGGTACTACTGATGCAGGTGTGTGAGTGCTACTGATGCAGGTGTGTGGGTACTACTGATGCAGGTGTGTGGGTACTACTGATGCAGGTGTGTGGGTACTACTGATGCAGGTGTACGGGTACTACTGATGCAGGTGTGTGGGTACTACTGATGCAGGTGTGTGGGTACTACTGATGCAGGTGTGCGGGTACTCCTGATGCAGGTGTGTGGGTATTGCTGATGCAGGTGTGTGGGTACTACTGATGTATGTGTGTGGGTACTACTGATGTATGTGTGTGGGTACTACTGCTGCAGGTGTGTGGGTACTACTGATGCAGGTGCGTGAGTACTACTGATGCAGGTGTGTGGGTACTACTGATGCAGGTGTGTGGGTACTACTGATGCAGGTGTGCGGGTACTACTGATGCAGGTGTGTGGGTACTACTGATGCAGGTGTGGGTACTACTGATGCAGATGTGTGGGTACGACTGATGTATGTGTGTGGGTACTGCTGCTGCAGGTGTGTGGGTACTACTGATGCAGGTGTGTGGGTACTACTGGTGCAGGTGTGTGGGTATGACCAATGTAGGTGTGGGTACTGCTGATGCAGGTGTGTGGGTATGACCAATGTAGGTGTGTGGGTACTACTGATGTAGGTGTGTGGGTACTACTGATGCAGGTGCGTGGGTACTACTGATGCAGGTGTGTGGGTACTACAGATGTATGTGTGTGGGTACTACTGATGCAGGTGTGTGGGTACTACTGATGTTGGTGTGTAGGTACTACTGATGCAGGTGTGTGGGTACTACTGATATTGGTGTGGGGGTGCTGCTGATGCAGGTGTGTGGGTACTACTAATGTGTGTGCGTGGGTACTACTGATGCAGGTGTGTGGGTACTACCGATCCAGGTGTGTGGGTACGACTGATCCAACTGTGGCGATACTACTGATGGAGGTTTGTGGGTACTACTGCTGCAGGTGTGTGGATACTACTGATGCCGGTTTGTGGGTACCACTGATGTATGTGTGTGGGTACTACTGATGTAGGTGTGTGGGTACTACTGATGCAGGTGTGTGGGTACTACTGATGTAGCTGTGTGGGCACTACTGATGCAGGTGCGTGGGTACTACCGATACAGGTGTGTGGGTACGACTGATCCAACTGTGTGGATACTACTGATGCAGGTTTTGTGGGTACTATTGCTGAAGGTGTGTGGGTAGTACTGATGCAGGTGCGTGAGTACTACTGATGCAGGTGTGTGGGTACTACTGATGCAGGTGTGGGTAGTACTGATGCAGGTGTACGGGTACTACTGATGCAGGTGTGCAGGCACTATTGATGCAGGTGTGTGGATACTACTGATGCAGGTGTGTGGAAACTACTGATGCAGGTGTGTGGAAACAACTGATGCAAGTGTGTGGGTACTACTGATGCAGGTGTGTGGGTACTACTGCTGCAGGTGTGTGGGTACTACTGCAGAAAGTGCGTGAGTACTACTGATGCAGTTGTGTGGATACTACTGATGCAGGTGTGTGGGTACTGCTGATGCAGGTGTGCGGGTACTACTGATGCAGATGTGTTGGTACTACTGATGCAGGTGTGTGGGTATGATCAATGTAGGTGTGTGGGTACTACTGATATAGGTGTGTGGGTACTACTGATGCAGGTGCGTGGTTACTACTTATGCAGGTATGTGGCTACTACAGATGTATGTGTGTGGGCACTACTGATGCAGGTGTGTGGGTACTACTGATGCAGGTGTGTGGGTACTACTGATGCAGGTGTGTTTATTACCGATGCAGGTGCGTGAGTACTACTGATGCAGGTGTGTTGGTACTACTGATGCAGGTGTGTGAGTGCTACTGATGCAGGTGTGTGGGTACTACTGATGCAGGTGTGTGGGTACTACTGATGCAGGTGTGTGGGTACTACTGATGCAGGTGTACGTGTACTACTGATGCAGGTGTGTGGGTACTACTGATGCAGGTGTGTGGGTACTACTGATGCAGGTGTGCGGGTACTCCTGATGCAGGTGTGTGGGTATTGCTGATGCAGGTGTGTGGGTACTACTGATGTATGTGTGTGGGTACTACTGATGTATGTGTGTGGGTACTACTGCTGCAGGTGTGTGGGTACTACTGATGCAGGTGCGTGAGTACTACTGATGCAGGTGTGTGGGTACTACTGATGCAGGTGTGTGGGTACTACTGATGCAGGTGTGCGGGTACTACTGATGCAGGTGTGTGGGTACTACTGATGCAGGTGTGTGGGTACTACTGATGCAGATGTGTGGGTACGACTGATGTATGTGTGTGGGTACTGCTGCTGCAGGTGTGTGGGTACTACTGATGCAGGTGTGTGGGTACTACTGGTGCAGGTGTGTGGGTATGACCAATGTAGGTGTGGGTACTGCTGATGCAGGTGTGTGGGTATGACCAATGTAGGTGTGTGGGTACTACTGATGTAGGTGTGTGGGTACTACTGATGCAGGTGTGTGGGTCCTACTGATGCAGGTGTGTGGGTACTACTGATGCAGGTGCGTGGGTACGACTGATGTATGTGTGTGAGTACTGCTGCTGCAGGTGTGTGGGTACTACTGATGCAGGTGTGTGGGTACTACTGGTGCAGGTGTGTGGGTATGACCAATGTAGGTGTGGGTACTGCTGATGCAGGTGTGTGGGTATGACCAATGTAGGTGTGTGGGTACTACTGATGTAGGTGTGTGGGTACTACTGACGCAGGTGCGTGGGTACTACTGATGCAGGTATGTGGGTACTACAGATGTATGTGTGTGGGTACTTCTGATGCAGGTGTGTGGGTACTACTGATGCAGGTGCGTGGGTACTACTGATGCAGGTGTGTGGGTCCTACTGATGTTGGTGTGTGGGTACTACTGCTGCAGGTGTGTGGATACTACTGATGCAGGTGTGTGGGTACCACTGATGTATGTGTGTGGGTACTACTCATGTAGGTGTGTGGGTACTACTGATGCAGGTGTGTGGGTACTACTGATGTAGCTGTGTGGGCACTACTGATGCAGGTGCGTGGGTACTACCGATACAGATGTGTGGGTACGACTGATCCAACTGTGTGGATACTACTGATGCAGGTTTTGTGGATACTACTGCTGCAGGTGTGTAGGTACGGCTGATGCAGGTGTGTGGGTACTACTGATGCAGGTGCGTGAGTACTACTGATGCAGGTGGGTGGGTACTACTAATGCAGGTGTGTGGGTACTACTGATGTATGTGTGTGGATACTACTGCTGCAGGTGTGTGGGTACTACTGATGCAGGTGTGTGGGTACTACTGATGCAGGTGTGCGGGTACTACTGATGCAGGTGTGTGGGTACTACTGATGCAGGTGTGTGGGTACTACTGATGTATGTGTGTGGGTACTACTGATGTATGTGTGTGGGTACCACTGCTGCAGGTGTGTGGGTACTACTGATGCAGGTGCGTGAGCACTACTGATGCAGGTGTGTGGGTACTACTGATGCAGGTGTGTGGGTACTACTGATGCAGGTGTGCGGGTACTACTGATGCAGGTGTGTGGGTACTACTGCTGCAGGTGTGTGGGTACTACTGATGTAGCTGTGTGGGCACTACTGATGCAGGTGCGTGATTACTACCGATACAGGTGTGTGGGTACGACTGATCCAACTGTATGGATACTACTGATGCAGGTTTTGTGGGTACTACTGCTGCAGGTGTGTAGGTACGGCTGATGCTGGTGTGTGGGTACTACAGATGCAGGTGCGTGAGTACTACTGATGCAGGTGCCTGGGTACTACTGATGCAGGTGTGTGGGTACTACTGATGTATGTGAGTGGGTACTGCTGCTGCAGGTGTGTGGGTACTACTGATGCAGGTGTGTGGGTACTACTGATGCAGGTGTGTGGGTACTACTGATGCAGGTGTGCGGGTACTCCTGATGCAGGTGTGTGGGTATTGCTGATGCAGGTGTGTGGGTACTACTGATGTATGTGTGTGGGTACTACTGATGTATGTGTGTGGGTACTACTGCTGCAGGTGTGTGGGTACTACTGATGCAGGTGCGTGAGTACTACTGATGCAGGTGTGTGGGTACTACTGATGCAGGTGTGTGGGTACTACTGATGCAGGTGTGCGAGTACTACTGATGCAGGTGTGTGGGTACTACTGATGCAGGTGTGTGGGTACTACTGATGCAGATGTGTGGGTACGACTGATGTATGTGTGTGGGTACTGCTGCTGCAGGTGTGTGGGTACTACTGATGCAGGTGTGTGGGTACTACTGGTGCAGGTGTGTGGGTATGACCAATGTAGGTGTGGGTACTGCTGATGCAGGTGTGTGGGTATGACCAATGTAGGTGTGTGGGTACTACTGATGTAGGTGTGTGGGTACTACTGATGCAGGTGCGTGGGTACTACTGATGCAGGTGTGTGGGTACTACAGATGCATGTGTGTGGGTACTACTGATGCAGGTGTGTGGGTACTACTGATGTTGGTGTGTAGGTACTACTGATGCAGGTGTGTGGGTACTACTGATATTGGTGTGGGGGTGCTGCTGATGCAGGTGTGTGGGTACTACTAATGTGTGTGCGTGGGTACTACTGATGCAGGTGTGTGGGTACTACCGATCCAGGTGTGTGGGTACGACTGATCCAACTGTGGCGATACTACTGATGGAGGTTTGTGGGTACTACTGCTGCAGGTGTGTGGATACTACTGATGCCGGTTTGTGGGTACCACTGATGTATGTGTGTGGGTACTACTGATGTAGGTGTGTGGGTACTACTGATGCAGGTGTGTGGGTACTACTGATGTAGCTGTGTGGGCACTACTGATGCAGGTGCGTGGGTACTACCGATACAGGTGTGTGGGTACGACTGATCCAACTGTGTGGATACTACTGATGCAGGTTTTGTGGGTACTATTGCTGAAGGTGTGTGGGTAGTACTGATGCAGGTGCGTGAGTACTACTGATGCAGGTGTGTGGGTACTACTGATGCAGGTGTGTGGGTAGTACTGATGCAGGTGTACGGGTACTACTGATGCAGGTTTGTGGGCACTATTGATGCAGGTGTGTGGATACTACTGATGCAGGTGTGTGGAAACTACTGATGCAGGTGTGTGGAAACAACTGATGCAAGTGTGTGGGTACTACTGATGCAGGTGTGTGGGTACTACTGCTGCAGGTGTGTGGGCACTACTGCAGAAAGTGCGTGAGTACTACTGATGCAGTTGTGTGGATACTACTGATGCAGGTGTGGGGGTACTGCTGATTCAGGTGTGCGGGTACTACTGATGCAGATGTGTTGGTACTACTGATGCAGGTGTGTGGGTATGATCAATGTAGGTGTGTGGGTACTACTGATATAGGTGTGTGGGTACTACTGATGCAGGTGCGTGGTTATTACTTATGCAGGTATGTGAGTACTACAGATGTATGTGTGTGGGTACTACTGATGCAGGTGTGTGGGTACTACTGATGCAGGTGTGTGGGTACTACTGATGCAGGTGTGTTTATTACCGATGCAGGTGCGTGAGTACTACTGATGCAGGTGTGTTGGTACTACTGATGCAGGTGTGTGAGTGCTACTGATGCAGGTGTGTGGGTACTACTGATGCAGGTGTGTGGGTACTACTGATGCAGGTGTGTGGGTACTACTGATGCAGGTGTACGGGTACTACTGATGCAGGTGTGTGGGTACTACTGATGCAGGTGTGTGGGTACTACTGATGCAGGTGTGCGGGTACTCCTGATGCAGGTGTGTGGGTATTGCTGATGCAGGTGTGTGGGTACTACTGATGTATGTGTGTGGGTACTACTGATGTATGTGTGTGGGTACTACTGCTGCAGGTGTGTGGGTACTACTGATGCAGGTGCGTGAGTACTACTGATGCAGGTGTGTGGGTACTACTGATGCAGGTGTGTGGGTACTACTGATGCAGGTGTGCGGGTACTACTGATGCAGGTGTGTGGGTACTACTGATGCAGGTGTGGGTACTACTGATGCAGATGTGTGGGTACGACTGATGTATGTGTGTGGGTACTGCTGCTGCAGGTGTGTGGGTACTACTGATGCAGGTGTGTGGGTACTACTGGTGCAGGTGTGTGGGTATGACCAATGTAGGTGTGGGTACTGCTGATGCAGGTGTGTGGGTATGACCAATGTAGGTGTGTGGGTACTACTGATGTAGGTGTGTGGGTACTACTGATGCAGGTGCGTGGGTACTACTGATGCAGGTGTGTGGGTACTACAGATGTATGTGTGTGGGTACTACTGATGCAGGTGTGTGGGTACTACTGATGTTGGTGTGTAGGTACTACTGATGCAGGTGTGTGGGTACTACTGATATTGGTGTGGGGGTGCTGCTGATGCAGGTGTGTGGGTACTACTAATGTGTGTGCGTGGGTACTACTGATGCAGGTGTGTGGGTACTACCGATCCAGGTGTGTGGGTACGACTGATCCAACTGTGGCGATACTACTGATGGAGGTTTGTGGGTACTACTGCTGCAGGTGTGTGGATACTACTGATGCCGGTTTGTGGGTACCACTGATGTATGTGTGTGGGTACTACTGATGTAGGTGTGTGGGTACTACTGATGCAGGTGTGTGGGTACTACTGATGTAGCTGTGTGGGCACTACTGATGCAGGTGCGTGGGTACTACCGATACAGGTGTGTGGGTACGACTGATCCAACTGTGTGGATACTACTGATGCAGGTTTTGTGGGTACTATTGCTGAAGGTGTGTGGGTAGTACTGATGCAGGTGCGTGAGTACTACTGATGCAGGTGTGTGGGTACTACTGATGCAGGTGTGGGTAGTACTGATGCAGGTGTACGGGTACTACTGATGCAGGTGTGCAGGCACTATTGATGCAGGTGTGTGGATACTACTGATGCAGGTGTGTGGAAACTACTGATGCAGGTGTGTGGAAACAACTGATGCAAGTGTGTGGGTACTACTGATGCAGGTGTGTGGGTACTACTGCTGCAGGTGTGTGGGTACTACTGCAGAAAGTGCGTGAGTACTACTGATGCAGTTGTGTGGATACTACTGATGCAGGTGTGTGGGTACTGCTGATGCAGGTGTGCGGGTACTACTGATGCAGATGTGTTGGTACTACTGATGCAGGTGTGTGGGTATGATCAATGTAGGTGTGTGGGTACTACTGATATAGGTGTGTGGGTACTACTGATGCAGGTGCGTGGTTACTACTTATGCAGGTATGTGGCTACTACAGATGTATGTGTGTGGGCACTACTGATGCAGGTGTGTGGGTACTACTGATGCAGGTGTGTGGGTACTACTGATGCAGGTGTGTTTATTACCGATGCAGGTGCGTGAGTACTACTGATGCAGGTGTGTTGGTACTACTGATGCAGGTGTGTGAGTGCTACTGATGCAGGTGTGTGGGTACTACTGATGCAGGTGTGTGGGTACTACTGATGCAGGTGTGTGGGTACTACTGATGCAGGTGTACGTGTACTACTGATGCAGGTGTGTGGGTACTACTGATGCAGGTGTGTGGGTACTACTGATGCAGGTGTGCGGGTACTCCTGATGCAGGTGTGTGGGTATTGCTGATGCAGGTGTGTGGGTACTACTGATGTATGTGTGTGGGTACTACTGATGTATGTGTGTGGGTACTACTGCTGCAGGTGTGTGGGTACTACTGATGCAGGTGCGTGAGTACTACTGATGCAGGTGTGTGGGTACTACTGATGCAGGTGTGTGGGTACTACTGATGCAGGTGTGCGGGTAGTACTGATGCAGGTGTGTGGGTACTACTGATGCAGGTGTGTGGGTACTACTGATGCAGATGTGTGGGTACGACTGATGTATGTGTGTGGGTACTGCTGCTGCAGGTGTGTGGGTACTACTGATGCAGGTGTGTGGGTACTACTGGTGCAGGTGTGTGGGTATGACCAATGTAGGTGTGGGTACTGCTGATGCAGGTGTGTGGGTATGACCAATGTAGGTGTGTGGGTACTACTGATGTAGGTGTGTGGGTACTACTGATGCAGGTGCGTGGGTACTACTGATGCAGGTGTGTGGGTACTACAGATGTATGTGTGTGGGTACTACTGATGCAGGTGTGTGGGTACTACTGATGTTGGTGTGTAGGTACTACTGATGCAGGTGTGTGGGTACTACTGATATTGGTGTGGGGGTGCTGCTGATGCAGGTGTGTGGGTACTACTAATGTGTGTGCGTGGGTACTACTGATGCAGGTGTGTGGGTACTACCGATCCAGGTGTGTGGGTACGACTGATCCAACTGTGGCGATACTACTGATGGAGGTTTGTGGGTACTACTGCTGCAGGTGTGTGGATACTACTGATGCCGGTTTGTGGGTACCACTGATGTATGTGTGTGGGTACTACTGATGTAGGTGTGTGGGTACTACTGATGCAGGTGTGTGGGTACTACTGATGTAGCTGTGTGGGCACTACTGATGCAGGTGCGTGGGTACTACCGATACAGGTGTGTGGGTATGATCAATGTAGGTGTGTGGGTACTACTGATATAGGTGTGTGGGTACTACTGATGCAGGTGCGTGGTTATTACTTATGCAGGTATGTGGGTACTACAGATGTATGTGTGTGGGTACTACTGATGCAGGTGTGTGGGTACTACTGATGCAGGTGTGTGGGTACTACTGATGCAGGTGTGTTTATTACCGATGCAGGTGCGTGAGTACTACTGATGCAGGTGTGTTGGTACTACTGATGCAGGTGTGTGAGTGCTACTGATGCAGGTGTGTGGGTACTACTGATGCAGGTGTGTGGGTACTACTGATGCAGGTGTGTGGGTACTACTGATGCAGGTGTACGGGTACTACTGATGCAGGTGTGTGGGTACTACTGATGCAGGTGTGTGGGTACTACTGATGCAGGTGTGCGGGTACTCCTGATGCAGGTGTGTGGGTATTGCTGATGCAGGTGTGTGGGTACTACTGATGTATGTGTGTGGGTACTACTGATGTATGTGTGTGGGTACTACTGCTGCAGGTGTGTGGGTACTACTGATGCAGGTGCGTGAGTACTACTGATGCAGGTGTGTGGGTACTACTGATGCAGGTGTGTGGGTACTACTGATGCAGGTGTGCGGGTACTACTGATGCAGGTGTGTGGGTACTACTGATGCAGGTGTGGGTACTACTGATGCAGATGTGTGGGTACGACTGATGTATGTGTGTGGGTACTGCTGCTGCAGGTGTGTGGGTACTACTGATGCAGGTGTGTGGGTACTACTGGTGCAGGTGTGTGGGTATGACCAATGTAGGTGTGGGTACTGCTGATGCAGGTGTGTGGGTATGACCAATGTAGGTGTGTGGGTACTACTGATGTAGGTGTGTGGGTACTACTGATGCAGGTGCGTGGGTACTACTGATGCAGGTGTGTGGGTACTACAGATGTATGTGTGTGGGTACTACTGATGCAGGTGTGTGGGTACTACTGATGTTGGTGTGTAGGTACTACTGATGCAGGTGTGTGGGTACTACTGATATTGGTGTGGGGGTGCTGCTGATGCAGGTGTGTGGGTACTACTAATGTGTGTGCGTGGGTACTACTGATGCAGGTGTGTGGGTACTACCGATCCAGGTGTGTGGGTACGACTGATCCAACTGTGGCGATACTACTGATGGAGGTTTGTGGGTACTACTGCTGCAGGTGTGTGGATACTACTGATGCCGGTTTGTGGGTACCACTGATGTATGTGTGTGGGTACTACTGATGTAGGTGTGTGGGTACTACTGATGCAGGTGTGTGGGTACTACTGATGTAGCTGTGTGGGCACTACTGATGCAGGTGCGTGGGTACTACCGATACAGGTGTGTGGGTACGACTGATCCAACTGTGTGGATACTACTGATGCAGGTTTTGTGGGTACTATTGCTGAAGGTGTGTGGGTAGTACTGATGCAGGTGCGTGAGTACTACTGATGCAGGTGTGTGGGTACTACTGATGCAGGTGTGGGTAGTACTGATGCAGGTGTACGGGTACTACTGATGCAGGTGTGCAGGCACTATTGATGCAGGTGTGTGGATACTACTGATGCAGGTGTGTGGAAACTACTGATGCAGGTGTGTGGAAACAACTGATGCAAGTGTGTGGGTACTAGTGATGCAGGTGTGTGGGTACTACTGCTGCAGGTGTGTGGGTACTACTGCAGAAAGTGCGTGAGTACTACTGATGCAGTTGTGTGGATACTACTGATGCAGGTGTGTGGGTACTGCTGATGCAGGTGTGCGGGTACTACTGATGCAGATGTGTTGGTACTACTGATGCAGGTGTGTGGGTATGATCAATGTAGGTGTGTGGGTACTACTGATATAGGTGTGTGGGTACTACTGATGCAGGTGCGTGGTTACTACTTATGCAGGTATGTGGCTACTACAGATGTATGTGTGTGGGCACTACTGATGCAGGTGTGTGGGTACTACTGATGCAGGTGTGTGGGTACTACTGATGCAGGTGTGTTTATTACCGATGCAGGTGCGTGAGTACTACTGATGCAGGTGTGTTGGTACTACTGATGCAGGTGTGTGAGTGCTACTGATGCAGGTGTGTGGGTACTACTGATGCAGGTGTGTGGGTACTACTGATGCAGGTGTGTGGGTACTACTGATGCAGGTGTACGTGTACTACTGATGCAGGTGTGTGGGTACTACTGATGCAGGTGTGTGGGTACTACTGATGCAGGTGTGCGGGTACTCCTGATGCAGGTGTGTGGGTATTGCTGATGCAGGTGTGTGGGTACTACTGATGTATGTGTGTGGGTACTACTGATGTATGTGTGTGGGTACTACTGCTGCAGGTGTGTGGGTACTACTGATGCAGGTGCGTGAGTACTACTGATGCAGGTGTGTGGGTACTACTGATGCAGGTGTGTGGTACTACTGATGCAGGTGTGCGGGTACTACTGATGCAGGTGTGTGGGTACTACTGATGCAGGTGTGTGGGTACTACTGATGCAGATGTGTGGGTACGACTGATGTATGTGTGTGGGTACTGCTGCTGCAGGTGTGTGGGTACTACTGATGCAGGTGTGTGGGTACTACTGGTGCAGGTGTGTGGGTATGACCAATGTAGGTGTGGGTACTGCTGATGCAGGTGTGTGGGTATGACCAATGTAGGTGTGTGGGTACTACTGATGTAGGTGTGTGGGTACTACTGATGCAGGTGCGTGGGTACTACTGATGCAGGTGTGTGGGTACTACAGATGTATGTGTGTGGGTACTACTGATGCAGGTGTGTGGGTACTACTGATGTTGGTGTGTAGGTACTACTGATGCAGGTGTGTGGGTACTACTGATATTGGTGTGGGGGTGCTGCTGATGCAGGTGTGTGGGTACTACTAATGTGTGTGCGTGGGTACTACTGATGCAGGTGTGTGGGTACTACCGATCCAGGTGTGTGGGTACGACTGATCCAACTGTGGCGATACTACTGATGGAGGTTTGTGGGTACTACTGCTGCAGGTGTGTGGATACTACTGATGCCGGTTTGTGGGTACCACTGATGTATGTGTGTGGGTACTACTGATGTAGGTGTGTGGGTACTACTGATGCAGGTGTGTGGGTACTACTGATGTAGCTGTGTGGGCACTACTGATGCAGGTGCGTGGGTACTACCGATACAGGTGTGTGGGTACGACTGATCCAACTGTGTGGATACTACTGATGCAGGTTTTGTGGGTACTATTGCTGAAGGTGTGTGGGTAGTACTGATGCAGGTGCGTGAGTACTACTGATGCAGGTGTGTGGGTACTACTGATGCAGGTGTGTGGGTAGTACTGATGCAGGTGTACGGGTACTACTGATGCAGGTGTGCGGGCACTATTGATGCAGGTGTGTGGATACTACTGATGCAGGTGTGTGGAAACTACTGATGCAGGTGTGTGGAAACAACTGATGCAAGTGTGTGGGTACTACTGATGCAGGTGTGTGGGTACTACTGCTGCAGGTGTGTGGGTACTACTGCAGAAAGTGCGTGAGTACTACTGATGCAGTTGTGTGGATACTACTGATGCAGGTGTGTGGGTACTGCTGATGCAGGTGTGCGGGTA
This sequence comes from Petromyzon marinus, assembly GCF_048934315.1. Lineage (NCBI taxonomy): Eukaryota > Metazoa > Chordata > Hyperoartia > Petromyzontiformes > Petromyzontidae > Petromyzon > Petromyzon marinus. The sequence continues at coordinate 10,329,387 of NC_133682.1, read as the reverse complement.
CTACTGATGCAGATGTGTTGGTACTACTGATGCAGGTGTGTGGGTATGATCAATGTAGGTGTGTGGGTACTACTGATATAGGTGTGTGGGTACTACTGATGCAGGTGCGTGGTTACTACTTATGCAGGTATGTGGCTACTACAGATGTATGTGTGTGGGCACTACTGATGCAGGTGTGTGGGTACTACTGATGCAGGTGTGTGGGTACTACTGATGCAGGTGTGTTTATTACCGATGCAGGTGCATGAGTACTACTGATGCAGGTGTGTTGGTACTACTGATGCAGGTGTGTGAGTGCTACTGATGCAGGTGTGTGGGTACTACTGATGCAGGTGTGTGGGTACTACTGATGCAGGTGTGTGGGTACTACTGATGCAGGTGTACGGGTACTACTGATGCAGGTGTGTGGGTACTACTGATGCAGGTGTGTGGGTACTACTGATGCAGGTGTGCGGGTACTCCTGATGCAGGTGTGTGGGTATTGCTGATGCAGGTGTGTGGGTACTACTGATGTATGTGTGTGGGTACTACTGATGTATGTGTGTGGGTACTACTGCTGCAGGTGTGTGGGTACTACTGATGCAGGTGCGTGAGTACTACTGATGCAGGTGTGTGGGTACTACTGATGCAGGTGTGTGGGTACTACTGATGCAGATGTGTGGGTACGACTGATGTATGTGTGTGGGTACTGCTGCTGCAGGTGTGTGGGTACTACTGATGCAGGTGTGTGGGTACTACTGGTGCAGGTGTGTGGGTATGACCAATGTAGGTGTGGGTACTGCTGATGCAGGTGTGTGGGTATGACCAATGTAGGTGTGTGGGTACTACTGATGTAGGTGTGTGGGTTCTACTGATGCAGGTGCGTGGGTACTACTGATGCAGGTGTGTGGGTACTACAGATGTATGTGTGTGGGTACTACTGATGCAGGTGTGTGGGTACTACTGATGTTGGTGTGTAGGTACTACTGATGCAGGTGTGTGGGTACTACTGATGTTGGTGTGGGGGTGCTGCTGATGCAGGTGTGTGGGTACTACTAATGTGTGTGCGTGGGTACTACTGATGCAGGTGTGTGGGTACTACCGATCCAGGTGTGTGGGTACGACTGATCCAACTGTGGTGATACTACTGATGGAGGTTTGTGGGTACTATTGCTGCAGGTGTGTGGATACTACTGATGCCGGTTTGTGGGTACCACTGATGTATGTGTGTGGGTACTACTGATGTAGGTGTGTGGGTACTACTGAAGCAGGTGTGTGGGTACTACCGATCCAGGTGTGTGGGTACGACTGATCCAACTGTGGTGATACTACTGATGCAGGTGTGTGGGTACTACTGATGCAGGTGTGCGGGTACTACTGATGCAGATGTGTTGGTACTACTGATGCAGGTGTGTGGGTATGACCAATGTAGGTGTGTGGGTACTACTGATGCAGGTGTGTTGGTACTACTGATGCAGGTGTGTGAGTGCTACTGATGCAGGTGTGTGGGTACTACTGATGCAGGCGTGTGGGTACTACTGATGCAGGTGTGTGGGTACTACTGATGTATGTGTGTGGATACTACTGCTGCAGGTGTGTGGGTACTACTGATGCAGGTGTGTGGGTACTACCGATGCAGGTGTGTGGGTACTACTGATGCAGGTGTGCGGGTACTACTGATGCAGGTGTGTGGGTACTACTGATGCATGTGTGTGGGTACTACTGATGTATGTGTGGGGGTACTACTGATGTATGTGTGTGGGTACCACTGCTGGAGGTGTGTGGGTACTACTGATGCAGGTGCGTGAGTACTACTGATGCAGGTGTGTGGGTACTACTGATGCAGGTGTGTGGGTACTACTGATGCAGGTGTGTGGGTACTACTGATGCAGGTGCGTGGGTACGACTGATGTATGTGTGTTGGTACTGCTGCTGCAGGTGTGTGGGTACTACTGATGCAGGTGTGTGGGTACTACTGGTGCAGGTGTGTGGGTATGACCAATGTAGGTGTGGGTACTGCTGATGCAGGTGTGTGGGTATGACCAATGTAGGTGTGTGGGTACTACTGATGTAGGTGTGTGGGTACTACTGACGCAGGTGCGTGGGTACTACTGATGCAGGTATGTGGGTACTACAGATGTATGTGTGTGGGTACTTCTGATGCAGGTGTGTGGGTACTACTGATGCAGGTGCGTGGGTACTACTGATGCAGGTGTGTGGGTACTACTGATGTTGGTGTGTGGGTACTACTGCTGCAGGTGTGTGGATACTAGTGATGCAGGTGTGTGGGTACCACTGATGTATGTGTGTGGGTACTACTGATGTAGGTGTGTGGGTACTACTGATGCAGGTGTGTGGGTACTACTGATGCGGGTGCGTGAGTACTACTGATGCAGGTTTTGTGGGTACTACTGCTGCAGGTGTGTAGGTACGGCTGATGCTGGTGTGTGGGTACTACTGATGCAGGTGCGTGAGTACTACTGATGCAGGTGCCTGGGTACTACTGATGCAGGTGTGTGGGTACTACTGATGTATGTGAGTGGGTACTGCTGCTGCAGGTGTGTGGGTACTACTGATGCAGGTGTGTGGGTACTACTGATGCAGGTGTGTGGGTACTACTGATGAAGGTGTGCGGGTACTCCTGATGCAGGTGTGTGGGTATTGCTGATGCAGGTGTGTGGGTACTACTGATGTATGTGTGTGGGTACTACTGATGTATGTGTGTGGGTACTACTGCTGCAGGTGTGTGGGTACTACTGATGCAGGTGCGTGAGTACTACTGATGCAGGTGTGTGGGTACTACTGATGCAGGTGTGTGGGTACTACTGATGCAGGTGTGTGGGTACTGCTGATGCAGGTGTGCGGGTACTACTGATGCAGATGTGTGGGTACTACTGATGCAGGTGTGTGGGTATGACCAATGTAGGTGTGTGGGTACTACTGATATAGGTGTGTGGGTACTACTGATGCAGGTGCGTGGTTACTACTGATGCAGGTATGTGGGTACTACAGATGTATGTGTGTGGGTACTACTGATACAGGTGTGTGGGTACTACTGATGCAGGTGTGTGGGTACTACTGATGCAGGTGTGTTTATTACCGATGCAGGTGCGTGAGTACTACTGATGCAGGTGTGTTGGTACTACTGATGCAGGTGTGTGAGTGCTACTGATGCAGGTGTGTGGGTACTACTGATGCAGGCGTGTGGGTACTACTGATGCAGGTGTGTGGGTACTACTGATGTATGTGTGTGGATACTACTGCTGCAGGTGTGTGCGTACTACTGATGCAGGTGTGTGGGTACTACTGATGCAGGTGTGTGGGTACTACTGATGCAGGTGTGCGGGTACTACTGATGCAGGTGTGTGGGTACTACTGATGCAGGTGTGTGGGTACTACTGATGTATGTGTGTGGGTACTACTGATGTATGTGTGTGGGTACCACTGCTGCAGGTGTGTGGCTACTACTGATGCAGGTGCGTGAGTACTACTGATGCAGGTGTGTGGGTACTACTGATGCATGTGTGTGGGTACTACTGATGCAGGTGTGTGGGTACTACTGATGCAGGTGCGTGGGTACGACTGATGTATGTATGTTGGTACTGCTGCTGCAGGTGTGTGGGTACTACTGATGCAGGTGTGTGGGTACTACTGGTGCAGGTGTGTGGGTATGACCAATGTAGGTGTGGGTACTGCTGATGCAGGTGTGTGGGTATGACCAATGAAGGTGTGTGGGTACTACTGATGTAGGTGTGTGGGTACTACTGACGCAGGTGCGTGGGTACTACTGATGCAGGTATGTGGGTACTACTGATGCAGGTGTGTGGGTACTACTGATGCAGGTGCGTGGGTACTACTGATGCAGGTGTGTGGGTACTACTGATGTTGGTGTGTGGGTACTACTGCTGCAGGTGTGTGGATACTAGTGATGCAGGTGTGTGGGTACCACTGATGTATGTGTGTGGGTACTACTGATGTAGGTGTGTGGGTACTACTGATGCAGGTGTGTGGGTACTACTGATGTAGCTGTGTGGGCACTACTGATGCAGGTGCGTGGGTACTACCGATACAGGTGTGTGGGTACGACTGATCCAACTGTGTGGATACTACTGATGCAGGTTTTGTGGATACTACTGCTGCAGGTGTGTAGGTACGGCTGATGCAGGTGTGTGGGTACTACTGATGCAGGTGCGTGAGTACTACTGATGCAGGTGGGTGGGTACTACTAATGCAGGTGTGTGGGTACTACTGATGTATGTGTGTGGATACTACTGCTGCAGGTGTGTGGGTACTACTGCTGCAGGTGTGTGGGTACTACTGATGCAGGTGTGCGGGTACTACTGATGCAGGTGTGTGGGTACTACTGATGCAGGTGTGTGGGTACTACTGATGTATGTGTGTGGGTACTACTGATGTATGTGTGTGGGTACCACTGCTGCAGGTGTGTGGGTACTACTGATGCAGGTGCGTGAGCACTACTGATGCAGGTGTGTGGGTACTACTGATGCAGGTGTGTGGGTACTACTGATGCAGGTGTGCGGGTACTACTGATGCAGGTGTGTGGGTACTACTGCTGCAGGTGTGTGGGTACTACTGATGTAGCTGTGTGGGCACTACTGATGCAGGTGCGTGTGTACTACCGATACAGGTGTGTGGGTACGACTGATCCAACTGTATGGATACTACTGATGCAGGTTTTGTGGGTACTACTGCTGCAGGTGTGTAGGTACGGCTGATGCTGGTGTGTGGGTACTACTGATGCAGGTGCGTGAGTACTACTGATGCAGGTGCCTGGGTACTACTGATGCAGGTGTGTGGGTACTACTGATGTATGTGAGTGGGTACTGCTGCTGCAGGTGTGTGGGTACTACTGATGCAGGTGTGTTGGTACTACTGATGCAGGTGTGTAGGTACTACTGATGCAGGTGTGTGGGTACTACTGATGCAGGTGTGTGGGTACTACTGATGCAGGTGTGTGGGTACTACTGATGCAGGTGTGTGGATACTGCTGATGCAGGTGTGTGGAAACAACTGATGCAGGTGTGTGGGTACTACTGATGCAGGTGTGTGGGTACTACTGCTGCAGGTGCGTGGGGACTACTGATGCAGGTAAGTGAGTACCACTGATGCACTTGTGTGGGTACTACTGATGCAGGTGTGTGGGTACTACTGATGCAGGTGTGTAGGTACTACTGATGCAGGTGTGTGGGTACTACTGATGCAGGTGTGTGGGTACTACTGATGCCGGTTTGTGGGTACCACTGATGTATGTGTGTGGGTACTACTGATGTAGGTGTGTGGGTACTACTGATGCAGGTGTGTGGGTACTACTGATGTAGCTGTGTGGGCACTACTGATGCAGGTGCGTGGGTACTACCGATACAGGTGTGTGGGTACGACTGATCCAACTGTGTGGATACTACTGATGCAGGTTTTGTGGGTACTATTGCTGAAGGTGTGTGGGTAGTACTGATGCAGGTGCGTGAGTACTACTGATGCAGGTGTGTGGGTACTACTGATGCAGGTGTGGGTAGTACTGATGCAGGTGTACGGGTACTACTGATGCAGGTGTGCAGGCACTATTGATGCAGGTGTGTGGATACTACTGATGCAGGTGTGTGGAAACTACTGATGCAGGTGTGTGGAAACAACTGATGCAAGTGTGTGGGTACTAGTGATGCAGGTGTGTGGGTACTACTGCTGCAGGTGTGTGGGTACTACTGCAGAAAGTGCGTGAGTACTACTGATGCAGTTGTGTGGATACTACTGATGCAGGTGTGTGGGTACTGCTGATGCAGGTGTGCGGGTACTACTGATGCAGATGTGTTGGTACTACTGATGCAGGTGTGTGGGTATGATCAATGTAGGTGTGTGGGTACTACTGATATAGGTGTGTGGGTACTACTGATGCAGGTGCGTGGTTACTACTTATGCAGGTATGTGGCTACTACAGATGTATGTGTGTGGGCACTACTGATGCAGGTGTGTGGGTACTACTGATGCAGGTGTGTGGGTACTACTGATGCAGGTGTGTTTATTACCGATGCAGGTGCGTGAGTACTACTGATGCAGGTGTGTTGGTACTACTGATGCAGGTGTGTGAGTGCTACTGATGCAGGTGTGTGGGTACTACTGATGCAGGTGTGTGGGTACTACTGATGCAGGTGTGTGGGTACTACTGATGCAGGTGTACGTGTACTACTGATGCAGGTGTGTGGGTACTACTGATGCAGGTGTGTGGGTACTACTGATGCAGGTGTGCGGGTACTCCTGATGCAGGTGTGTGGGTATTGCTGATGCAGGTGTGTGGGTACTACTGATGTATGTGTGTGGGTACTACTGATGTATGTGTGTGGGTACTACTGCTGCAGGTGTGTGGGTACTACTGATGCAGGTGCGTGAGTACTACTGATGCAGGTGTGTGGGTACTACTGATGCAGGTGTGTGGTACTACTGATGCAGGTGTGCGGGTACTACTGATGCAGGTGTGTGGGTACTACTGATGCAGGTGTGTGGGTACTACTGATGCAGATGTGTGGGTACGACTGATGTATGTGTGTGGGTACTGCTGCTGCAGGTGTGTGGGTACTACTGATGCAGGTGTGTGGGTACTACTGGTGCAGGTGTGTGGGTATGACCAATGTAGGTGTGGGTACTGCTGATGCAGGTGTGTGGGTATGACCAATGTAGGTGTGTGGGTACTACTGATGTAGGTGTGTGGGTACTACTGATGCAGGTGCGTGGGTACTACTGATGCAGGTGTGTGGGTACTACAGATGTATGTGTGTGGGTACTACTGATGCAGGTGTGTGGGTACTACTGATGTTGGTGTGTAGGTACTACTGATGCAGGTGTGTGGGTACTACTGATATTGGTGTGGGGGTGCTGCTGATGCAGGTGTGTGGGTACTACTAATGTGTGTGCGTGGGTACTACTGATGCAGGTGTGTGGGTACTACCGATCCAGGTGTGTGGGTACGACTGATCCAACTGTGGCGATACTACTGATGGAGGTTTGTGGGTACTACTGCTGCAGGTGTGTGGATACTACTGATGCCGGTTTGTGGGTACCACTGATGTATGTGTGTGGGTACTACTGATGTAGGTGTGTGGGTACTACTGATGCAGGTGTGTGGGTACTACTGATGTAGCTGTGTGGGCACTACTGATGCAGGTGCGTGGGTACTACCGATACAGGTGTGTGGGTACGACTGATCCAACTGTGTGGATACTACTGATGCAGGTTTTGTGGGTACTATTGCTGAAGGTGTGTGGGTAGTACTGATGCAGGTGCGTGAGTACTACTGATGCAGGTGTGTGGGTACTACTGATGCAGGTGTGTGGGTAGTACTGATGCAGGTGTACGGGTACTACTGATGCAGGTGTGCGGGCACTATTGATGCAGGTGTGTGGATACTACTGATGCAGGTGTGTGGAAACTACTGATGCAGGTGTGTGGAAACAACTGATGCAAGTGTGTGGGTACTGCTGATGCAGGTGTGCGGGTACTACTGATGCAGATGTGTTGGTACTACTGATGCAGGTGTGTGGGTATGATCAATGTAGGTGTGTGGGTACTACTGATATAGGTGTGTGGGTACTACTGATGCAGGTGCGTGGTTACTACTTATGCAGGTATGTGGCTACTACAGATGTATGTGTGTGGGCACTACTGATGCAGGTGTGTGGGTACTACTGATGCAGGTGTGTGGGTACTACTGATGCAGGTGTGTTTATTACCGATGCAGGTGCATGAGTACTACTGATGCAGGTGTGTTGGTACTACTGATGCAGGTGTGTGAGTGCTACTGATGCAGGTGTGTGGGTACTACTGATGCAGGTGTGTGGGTACTACTGATGCAGGTGTGTGGGTACTACTGATGCAGGTGTACGGGTACTACTGATGCAGGTGTGTGGGTACTACTGATGCAGGTGTGTGGGTACTACTGATGCAGGTGTGCGGGTACTCCTGATGCAGGTGTGTGGGTATTGCTGATGCAGGTGTGTGGGTACTACTGATGTATGTGTGTGGGTACTACTGATGTATGTGTGTGGGTACTACTGCTGCAGGTGTGTGGGTACTACTGATGCAGGTGCGTGAGTACTACTGATGCAGGTGTGTGGGTACTACTGATGCAGGTGTGTGGGTACTACTGATGCAGATGTGTGGGTACGACTGATGTATGTGTGTGGGTACTGCTGCTGCAGGTGTGTGGGTACTACTGATGCAGGTGTGTGGGTACTACTGGTGCAGGTGTGTGGGTATGACCAATGTAGGTGTGGGTACTGCTGATGCAGGTGTGTGGGTATGACCAATGTAGGTGTGTGGGTACTACTGATGTAGGTGTGTGGGTTCTACTGATGCAGGTGCGTGGGTACTACTGATGCAGGTGTGTGGGTACTACAGATGTATGTGTGTGGGTACTACTGATGCAGGTGTGTGGGTACTACTGATGTTGGTGTGTAGGTACTACTGATGCAGGTGTGTGGGTACTACTGATGTTGGTGTGGGGGTGCTGCTGATGCAGGTGTGTGGGTACTACTAATGTGTGTGCGTGGGTACTACTGATGCAGGTGTGTGGGTACTACCGATCCAGGTGTGTGGGTACGACTGATCCAACTGTGGTGATACTACTGATGGAGGTTTGTGGGTACTATTGCTGCAGGTGTGTGGATACTACTGATGCCGGTTTGTGGGTACCACTGATGTATGTGTGTGGGTACTACTGATGTAGGTGTGTGGGTACTACTGAAGCAGGTGTGTGGGTACTACCGATCCAGGTGTGTGGGTACGACTGATCCAACTGTGGTGATACTACTGATGCAGGTGTGTGGGTACTACTGATGCAGGTGTGCGGGTACTACTGATGCAGATGTGTTGGTACTACTGATGCAGGTGTGTGGGTATGACCAATGTAGGTGTGTGGGTACTACTGATGCAGGTGTGTTGGTACTACTGATGCAGGTGTGTGAGTGCTACTGATGCAGGTGTGTGGGTACTACTGATGCAGGCGTGTGGGTACTACTGATGCAGGTGTGTGGGTACTACTGATGTATGTGTGTGGATACTACTGCTGCAGGTGTGTGGGTACTACTGATGCAGGTGTGTGGGTACTACTGATGCAGGTGTGTGGGTACTACTGATGCAGGTGTGCGGGTACTACTGATGCAGGTGTGTGGGTACTACTGATGCATGTGTGTGGGTACTACTGATGTATGTGTGGGGGTACTACTGATGTATGTGTGTGGGTACCACTGCTGGAGGTGTGTGGGTACTACTGATGCAGGTGCGTGAGTACTACTGATGCAGGTGTGTGGGTACTACTGATGCAGGTGTGTGGGTACTACTGATGCAGGTGTGTGGGTACTACTGATGCAGGTGCGTGGGTACGACTGATGTATGTGTGTTGGTACTGCTGCTGCAGGTGTGTGGGTACTACTGATGCAGGTGTGTGGGTACTACTGGTGCAGGTGTGTGGGTATGACCAATGTAGGTGTGGGTACTGCTGATGCAGGTGTGTGGGTATGACCAATGTAGGTGTGTGGGTACTACTGATGTAGGTGTGTGGGTACTACTGACGCAGGTGCGTGGGTACTACTGATGCAGGTATGTGGGTACTACAGATGTATGTGTGTGGGTACTTCTGATGCAGGTGTGTGGGTACTACTGATGCAGGTGCGTGGGTACTACTGATGCAGGTGTGTGGGTACTACTGATGTTGGTGTGTGGGTACTACTGCTGCAGGTGTGTGGATACTAGTGATGCAGGTGTGTGGGTACCACTGATGTATGTGTGTGGGTACTACTGATGTAGGTGTGTGGGTACTACTGATGCAGGTGTGTGGGTACTACTGATGCGGGTGCGTGAGTACTACTGATGCAGGTTTTGTGGGTACTACTGCTGCAGGTGTGTAGGTACGGCTGATGCTGGTGTGTGGGTACTACTGATGCAGGTGCGTGAGTACTACTGATGCAGGTGCCTGGGTACTACTGATGCAGGTGTGTGGGTACTACTGATGTATGTGAGTGGGTACTGCTGCTGCAGGTGTGTGGGTACTACTGATGCAGGTGTGTGGGTACTACTGATGCAGGTGTGTGGGTACTACTGATGAAGGTGTGCGGGTACTCCTGATGCAGGTGTGTGGGTATTGCTGATGCAGGTGTGTGGGTACTACTGATGTATGTGTGTGGGTACTACTGATGTATGTGTGTGGGTACTACTGCTGCAGGTGTGTGGGTACTACTGATGCAGGTGCGTGAGTACTACTGATGCAGGTGTGTGGGTACTACTGATGCAGGTGTGTGGGTACTACTGATGCAGGTGTGTGGGTACTGCTGATGCAGGTGTGCGGGTACTACTGATGCAGATGTGTGGGTACTACTGATGCAGGTGTGTGGGTATGACCAATGTAGGTGTGTGGGTACTACTGATATAGGTGTGTGGGTACTACTGATGCAGGTGCGTGGTTACTACTGATGCAGGTATGTGGGTACTACAGATGTATGTGTGTGGGTACTACTGATACAGGTGTGTGGGTACTACTGATGCAGGTGTGTGGGTACTACTGATGCAGGTGTGTTTATTACCGATGCAGGTGCGTGAGTACTACTGATGCAGGTGTGTTGGTACTACTGATGCAGGTGTGTGAGTGCTACTGATGCAGGTGTGTGGGTACTACTGATGCAGGCGTGTGGGTACTACTGATGCAGGTGTGTGGGTACTACTGATGTATGTGTGTGGATACTACTGCTGCAGGTGTGTGGGTACTACTGATGCAGGTGTGTGGGTACTACTGATGCAGGTGTGTGGGTACTACTGATGCAGGTGTGCGGGTACTACTGATGCAGGTGTGTGGGTACTACTGATGCAGGTGTGTGGGTACTACTGATGTATGTGTGTGGGTACTACTGATGTATGTGTGTGGGTACCACTGCTGCAGGTGTGTGGCTACTACTGATGCAGGTGCGTGAGTACTACTGATGCAGGTGTGTGGGTACTACTGATGCATGTGTGTGGGTACTACTGATGCAGGTGTGTGGGTACTACTGATGCAGGTGCGTGGGTACGACTGATGTATGTATGTTGGTACTGCTGCTGCAGGTGTGTGGGTACTACTGATGCAGGTGTGTGGGTACTACTGGTGCAGGTGTGTGGGTATGACCAATGTAGGTGTGGGTACTGCTGATGCAGGTGTGTGGATATGACCAATGTAGGTGTGTGGGTACTACTGATGTAGGTGTGTGGGTACTACTGACGCAGGTGCGTGGGTACTACTGATGCAGGTATGTGGGTACTACAGATGTATGTGTGTGGGTACTTCTGATGCAGGTGTGTGGGTACTACTGATGCAGGTGCGTGGGTACTACTGATGCAGGTGTGTGGGTACTACTGATGTTGGTGTGTGGGTACTACTGCTGCAGGTGTGTGGATACTAGTGATGCAGGTGTGTGGGTACCACTGATGTATGTGTGTGGGTACTACTGATGTAGGTGTGTGGGTACTACTGATGCAGGTGTGTGGGTACTACTGATGTAGCTGTGTGGGCACTACTGATGCAGGTGCGTGGGTACTACCGATACAGGTGTGTGGGTACGACTGATCCAACTGTGTGGATACTACTGATGCAGGTTTTGTGGATACTACTGCTGCAGGTGTGTAGGTACGGCTGATGCAGGTGTGTGGGTACTACTGATGCAGGTGCGTGAGTACTACTGATGCAGGTGGGTGGGTACTACTAATGCAGGTGTGTGGGTACTACTGATGTATGTGTGTGGATACTACTGCTGCAGGTGTGTGGGTACTACTGCTGCAGGTGTGTGGGTACTACTGATGCAGGTGTGCGGGTACTACTGATGCAGGTGTGTGGGTACTACTGATGCAGGTGTGTGGGTACTACTGATGTATGTGTGTGGGTACTACTGATGTATGTGTGTGGGTACCACTGCTGCAGGTGTGTGGGTACTACTGATGCAGGTGCGTGAGCACTACTGATGCAGGTGTGTGGGTACTACTGATGCAGGTGTGTGGGTACTACTGATGCAGGTGTGCGGGTACTACTGATGCAGGTGTGTGGGTACTACTGCTGCAGGTGTGTGGGTACTACTGATGTAGCTGTGTGGGCACTACTGATGCAGGTGCGTGTGTACTACCGATACAGGTGTGTGGGTACGACTGATCCAACTGTATGGATACTACTGATGCAGGTTTTGTGGGTACTACTGCTGCAGGTGTGTAGGTACGGCTGATGCTGGTGTGTGGGTACTACTGATGCAGGTGCGTGAGTACTACTGATGCAGGTGCCTGGGTACTACTGATGCAGGTGTGTGGGTACTACTGATGTATGTGAGTGGGTACTGCTGCTGCAGGTGTGTGGGTACTACTGATGCAGGTGTGTTGGTACTACTGATGCAGGTGTGTAGGTACTACTGATGCAGGTGTGTGGGTACTACTGATGCAGGTGTGTGGGTACTACTGATGCAGGTGTGTGGGTACTACTGATGCAGGTGTGTGGATACTGCTGATGCAGGTGTGTGGAAACAACTGATGCAGGTGTGTGGGTACTACTGATGCAGGTGTGTGGGTACTACTGCTGCAGGTGCGTGGGGACTACTGATGCAGGTAAGTGAGTACCACTGATGCAGGTGTGTGGGTACTACTGATGCAGGTGTGTGGGTACTACTGATGCAGGTGTGTAGGTACTACTGATGCAGGTGTGTGGGTACTACTGATGCAGGTGTGTGGGTACTACTGATGTATGTGTGTGGGTACTGCTGCTGCAGGTGTGTGGGTATGACCAATGTAGGTGTGTGGGTACTACTGATGTAGGTGTGTGGGTACTACTGATGCAGGTGCGTGTGTACTACTGATGCAGGTATGTGGGTACTACAGATGTATGTGAGTGGGTATTACTGATGCAGGTGTGTGGGTACTACTGATGCAGGTGTGTGGGTACTACTGATGTTGGTGTGTGGGTACTACTGATGCAGGTGTGTGGGTACTACTGATGTTGGTGTGTAGGTGCTGCTGATGCAGGTGTGTGGGTACTACTGATGTATGTGCATGGGTACTACTGATGCAGGTGTGTGGGTACTACCGATGCAGGTGTGTGGGTACGACTAATCCAACTGTGTCGATACTACTGCTGCAGGTGCGTGGGTATGACCAATGTAGGTGTGTGGGTACTGCTGATGCAGGTGTGTGATTATGACCAATGTAGGTGTGTGGGTACTACTGATGTAGGTGTGTGGGTACTACTGATGCAGGTGCGTGGGTACTACTGATGAAAGTGTGTGGGTACTACTGCTGCAGGTGCGTGGGTACTACTGATGCAGGTAAGTGAGTACCACTGATGCAGGTGTGTGGGTACCACTGATGCAGGTGTGTGGGTACTACTGATGCAGGTGTGTAGGTACTACTAATGCAGGTGTGTGGGTACTACTGATGCAGGTGTGTGGGTACTACTGATGTATGTGTGTGGGTACTGCTGCTGCAGGTGTGTGGGTATGACCAATGTAGGTGTGTGGGTACTACTGATGTAGGTGTGTGGGTACAACTGATGCAGGTGCGTGTGTACTACTGATGCAAGTATGTGGGTACTACAGATGTATGTGAGTGGGTATTACTGATGCAGGTGTGTGGGTACTACTGATGCAGGTGTGTGGGTACTACTGATGTTGGTGTGTGGGTACTACTGATGCAGGTGTGTGGGTACTACTGATGTTGGTGTGTAGGCGCTGCTGATGCAGGTGTGTGGGTACTACTGATGTATGTGCATGGGTACTACTGATGCAGGTGTGTGGGTACTACCGATGCAGGTGTGTGGGTACGACTAATCCAACTGTGTCGATACTACTGCTGCAGGTGTGTGGGTATGACCAATGTAGGTGTGTGTGTACAGCTAATGCAGGTGTGTGATTATGACCAATGTAGGTGTGTGGGTACTATTGATGTAGGTGTGTGGGTACTACTGATGCAGGTGCGTGGGTACTACTGATGAAAGTGTGTGGGTACTACTGATGTTGGTGTGTGGGTGCTGCTGATGCAGGTGTCTGGGTACTACTGATGTATGTGCGTGGGTACTAGTGATGCAGGTGTGTGGGTACTACCGATGGAGGTGTGTGGGTACGACTGATCCAACTGTGTCGATACTACTGATGGAGGTTTGTGGGTACTACTGCTGCAGGTGTGTGGATACTACTGATGCAGGTGTGTGGGTACCACTGATGTATGTGTGTGGGTACTACTGATGTAGGTGTGTGGGTACTACTGATGCAGGAGTGTTGGTACTACTGATGTAGCTGTGTGGGTACTAATGATGCAGGTGCATGGGTACTATCGATGCAGGTGTGTGGGTCTGACTGATCCATCTGTGTGGATACTACTGATGCAGGTTTTGTGGGTACTACCGCTGCAGGAGTGTGGGTAGTACTGATGCAGGTGCGTGAGTACTACTGATGCAGGTGTGTGGGTACTACTGATGCAGGTGTGTGGGTACTACTGATGTAGGTGTGTGGGTACTACTGATGCAGGTGTGTGGGTAGTACTGATGCAGGTGTGTGAGTACTACTGATGCAGGTGTGTGGGTACTACTGATGCAGGTGTGTGGGTACTACTGATGCAGGTGTGGGGGTACTACTGCTGCAGGTATGTGGGTACTACTGCTGCAGGTGTGTGGGTACTACTGATGCAGGTGCGTGAGTACTACTGATGCCGGTGCGTGGGTACTACTGATGCAAGTGTGTGGGTACTACTGATGTTGGTGTGTGGGTACTACTGATGCAGGTGTGTAGGTACTACTGATGTTGGTGTGTGGGTGCTGCTGATGCAGGTGTCGGGGTACTACTGATGTATGTGCGTGGGTACTAGTGATGCAAGTGTGTGGGTACTACCGATGGAGGTGTGTGGGTACGACTGATCCAACTGTGTCGATACTACTGATGGAGGTTTGTGGGTACTACTGCTGCAGGTGTGTGGATACTACTGATGCAGGTGTGTGGGTACCACTGATGTATGTGTGTGGGTACTACTGATGTAGGTGTGTGGGTACTACTGATACAGGTGTGTTGGTACTACTGATGTAGCTGTGTGGGTAATAATGATGCAGGTGCGTGCGTACTACCGATGCAGGTGTGTGGGTATGACTGATCCAACTGTGTGGATACTACTGATGCAGGTTTTGTGGGTACTACCGCTGCAGGTGTGTGGGTAGTACTGATGCAGGTGCGTGAGTACTACTGATGCAGGTGTGTGGGTACTACTGATGCAGGTGTGTGGGTACTATTGACTGATGGAGGTGTGTGGGTACTACTGATGCAGGTGTGTGGGTAGTACTGATGCAGGTGTGTGAGTACTACTGATGCAGGTGTGTGGGTACTACTGATGCAGGTGTGTGGGTACTACTGATGCAGGTGTACGGGTACTACTGATGCAGGTGTGCGGGCACTATTGATGCAGGTGTGCGGGTACTACTGATGCAGGTGTGTGGGTACTACTGATGCAGGTGTGTGGGTATTACTGATGCAGGTCTGTGGGTACTACAGATGTATGTGTGTGGGTATTACTGATGCAGGTGTGTGGGTACTACTGATGCAGTTGTGTGGGTATGACCAATGTAGGTGTGTGGGTACTACTGATGTAGGTGTGTGGGTACTACTGATGCAGGTGCCTGGGTACTACTGATGTATGTGTGTGGGTATTACTGATGCAGGTGTGTGGGTACTACTGATGCAGTTGTGTGGGTACTACTGATATTGGTGTGTGGGTAATACTGATGCAGGTGTGTGGGTACTACTGATGGAGGTGTGCGGGTACTACTAAAGCAGTTGTGTGGGTACTACAGATGTATGTGTGTGGGTATTACTGATGCAGGTGTGTGGGTACTACTGATGCAGTCGTGTGGGTACTACTGATATTGGTGTGTGGGTAATACTGATGCAGGTGTGTGGGTACTACTGATGTTGATGTGTGGGTGCTGCTGATGCAGTTGTGTGGGTACTACCGATGCAGGTGTGTAAGTACGATTGATCCAACTGTGTCGATACTACTGATGCAGGTGTGTGGGTACTACTGCTGCAGGTGTGTGGGTACTACTACTGCAGGTGTGCGGGTACTACTGATGCAGGTGCGTGAGTACTACTGATGCAGGTGCGTGGGTACTACTGATGCATGTGCGTGAGTACTACTGATGCAGGTGCGTGGGTACTACTGATGCAGGTGTGTGGGTACTACTGATGTATGTGTGTGGGTACTACTGATGCAGTTGTTTGATTACTACTGATGCAGGTTTGTGAGTACTACTGATGCAGGTGTGCGGGTACTACTGATGCAGGTGTGTGGGTACTACTGATGCAGGTGTGTGGGTATTACTGATGCAGGTCTGTGGGTACTACAGATGTATGTGTGTGGGTATTACTGATGCAGGTGTGTGGGTACTACTGATGCAGTTGTGTGGGTATGACCAATGTAGGTGTGTGGGTACTACTGATGTAGGTGTGTGGGTACTACTGATGCAGGTGCGTGGGTACTACTGATGCAGGTATGTGGGTACTACAGATGTATGTGTGTGGGTATTACTGATGCAGGTGTGTGGGTACTACTGATGCAGTTGTGTGGGTACTACTGATATTGCTGTGTGGGTAATACTGATGCAGGTGTGTGGGTACTACTGATGGAGGTGTGCGGGTACTACTAAAGCAGTTGTGTGGGTACTACAGATGTATGTGTGTGGGTATTACTGATGCAGGCGTGTGGGTACTACTGATGCAGTTGTGTGGGTACTACTGATATTGGTGTGTGGGTAATACTGATGCAGGTGTGTGGGTACTACTGATGTTGGTGTGTGGGTGCTGCTGATGCAGTTGTGTGGGTACTACCGATGCAGGTGTGTAAGTACGAACGATCCAACTGTGTCGATACTACTGATGCAGGTGTGTGGAAACAACTGATGCAGGTGGGTGGGTACTACTGATGCAGGTCTGTGGGTACTACTGCTGCAGGTGTGTGGGTACGACCAATGTAGTTGTGTGGGTACTGCTGATGCAGGTGTGTGATTATGACCAATGTAGGTGTGTGGGTACAACTGATGCAGGTGCGTGGGTACTACTGATGCAGGTATGTGGGTACTACAGATGTATGTGCGTGGGTACTACTGATGCAGTTGTGTGGGTACGAGTGATGCAGGTGCGTGGGTACTACTGATGCAGGTGAGTGGGTACTACTGATGTTGGTGTGTGGGCACTACTGATGCAGGTGTGTGGGTACTACTGATGCAGGTGTGTGGGTATGACCAATGTAGGTGTGTGGGTACTGCTGATGCAGGTGTGTGATTATGACCAATGTAGGTGTGTGGGTACTACTGATGCAGGTGCGTGGATACTACTGATGCAGGTATGTGTGTACTACAGATGTATGTGCGTGGGTACTACTGATGCAGGTGTGTGGGTACTAGTGATGCAGGTGCGTGGGTACTACTGATGCAGGTGAGTGGGTACTACTGATGTTGGTGTGTGGGTACTACTGATGCAGGTGTGTGGGTACTACTGATGCAGGTGTGTGGGTATGACCAATGTAGGTGTGTGGGTACTGCTGATGCAGGTGTGTGATTATGACCAATGTAGGTGTGTGGGTACTACTGATGCAGGTGCGTGGGTACTACTGATGCAGGTATGTGGGTACTACTGTTGCAGGTGTGTGGGTACTACTGTTGCAGGTGTGTGGGTACTACTGATGCAGGTGTGCTGGTACAATTGATGCAGGTGTGTGGGTACTACTGTTGCAGGTGTGTGGATATTACTGATGCAGGTGTGTGGAAACAACTGATGCAGGTGTGTGGGTACTACTGATGCAGGTGTGTGGGTACTAGTGATGCGGGTGTGTGGGTTCGGCTGATGCATGTGTGTATGTACTACCGATGCAGGTATGTGGGTACTGCTGATGCAGGTGTGTGGGTACTACAGATGCAGGTGTGTGGGTACTTCTGATGCAGGTGCGTGGGTACTACTAATGCAGGTGAGTGGGTACTACTGATGCAGGTGTGTGGGTGCTGCTGATGCAATTGTGTGGGTACTACTGATGTATGTGGGTGGGTACTAGTGATGCAGGTGTGTGGGTACTACCGATGCAGGTGTGTGGGTACAACTGATCCAACTGTGTCGATACTACTGATGGAGGTTTGTGGGTACTACTGCTGCAGGTGTGTGGATACTACTGATGCAGGTGTGTGGGTACTACTGATGTATGTGTGTAGGTACCACTGATGTATGTGTGTGGGTACTACTGATGCAGGTGTGTTGGTACTACTGATGTAGCTGTGTGGGTACTAATGATGCAGGTGCGTCGGTACTACCGATGCAGGTGTGTGGGTATGACTGATCCAACTGTGTGGATACTACTGATGCAGGTTTTGTGGCTACTACTGCTGCAGGTGTGGGTAGTACTGATGCAGGTGCGTGAGTACTACTGATGCAGGTGTGTGGGTACTTCTGATGCAGGTGTGTGGGTACTACTGATGCAGGTGTGTGGGTACTACTAATGCAGGTGTGTGGGTACTACTGATGCACGTGTGTGGGTACTACTGATGCAGGTGAGTGGATACTACTGATGCACGTGTGTGGGTACTACTGATGTATGTGTGTGGGTACTACTGATGCACGTGTGTGGGTACTACTGATGTATGTGTGTGGGTACTACTGATGCAGGTGTGTGGATACTATTGACGCAGGTGTATGGAAACAACTGATGCAGGTGTGTGAGTACTACTGATGCAGTTGTGAGAGTACTACTGATGCAGGTGTGTGGGTACTACCGATGCAGGTGCATGGGTACTACTGATGCAGGTGTGTGGGTATGACTGATCCAACTGTGTGGATACTACTGATCCAACTGTGTCGATACTACTGATGTAGGTTTGTGGGTACTACTGCTGCAGGTGTGTGGATACTACTGATGCAGGTATGTGGGTACTACTGATGTATGTGTGTAGGTACCACTGATGTATGTGTGTGGGTACTACTGATGCAGGTGTGTTGGTACTACTGATGTAGCTGTGTGGGTACTAATGATGCAGGTGCGTCGGTACTACCGATGCAGGTGGGTGGGTATGACTGATCCAACTGTGTGGATACTACTGATGCAGGTTTTGTAGCTACTACTGCTTCAGGTGTGTGGGTAGTACTGATGCAGGTGCGTGAGTACTACTGATGCAGGTGTGTGGGTACGTCTGATGCAGGTGTGTGGGTACTACTGATGCAGGTGTGTGGGTACTACTGATGCAGGCGTGTGGGTACTACTGATGCACGTATGTGGGTACTACTGATGCAGGTGAGTGGATACTACTGATGCACGTGTGTGGGTACTACTGATGTATGTGTGTGTATACTACTGATGCAGGTGTATGGAAACAACTAATGCAGGTGTGTGAGTACTACTGATGCAGTTGTGAGAGTACTACTGATGCAGGTGTGTGGGTACTACCGATGCAGGTGCATGGGTACTACTGATGTAGGTGTGTGGGTATGACTGATCCAACTGTGTGGATACTACTGATGCAGGTTTTGTGGCTACTACTGCTGCAGGTGTGTGGGTAGTATTGATGCAGGTGCGTGAGTACTACTGATGCAGGTGTGTGGGTACTACTGATGCAGGTGTGTGGGTACTACTGATGCAGATGTGTGGGTACTACTGATGCAGGTGTGTGGGTACTACTGATGCACGTGTGTGGGTACTACTGATGCAGGTGAGTGGATACTACTGATGCACGTGTGTGGGTACTACTGATGTATGTGTGTGGGTACTACTGATGCAGGTGTGTGGATATTACTGATGCAGGTGAATGGAAACAACTGATGCAGGTGTGTGGGTACTACCGATCCAGGTGTGTGGGTACGACTGATCCAACTGTGGCGATACTACTGATGGAGGTTTGTGGGTACTACTGCTGCAGGTGTGTGGATACTACTGATGCAGGTTTGTGGGTACTACTGATGTATGTGTGTGGGTACTACTGATGCAGTTGTTTGATTACTACTGATGCAGGTTTGTGAGTACTACTGATGCAGGTGTGCGGGTACTACTGATGCAGGTGTGTGGGTACTACTGATGCAGGTGTGTGGGTATTACTGATGCAGGTCTGTGGGTACTACAGATGTATGTGTGTGGGTATTACTGATGCAGGTGTGTGGGTACTACTGATGCAGTTGTGTGGGTATGACCAATGTAGGTGTGTGGATACTACTGATGTAGGTGTGTGGGTACTACTGATGCAGGTGCGTGGGTACTACTGATGCAGGTATGTGGGTACTACAGATGTATGTGTGTGGGTATTACTGATGCAGGTGTGTGGGTACTACTGATGCAGTTGTGTGGGTACTACTGATATTGGTGTGTGGGTAATACTGATGCAGGTGTGTGGGTACTACTGATGGAGGTGTGCGGGTACTACTAAAGCAGTTGTGTGGGTACTACAGATGTATGTGTGTGGGTATTACTGATGCAGGTGTGTGGGTACTACTGATGCAGTTGTGTGGGTACTACTGATATTGGTGTGTGGGTAATACTGATGCAGGTGTGTGGGTACTACTGATGTTGGTGTGTGGGTGCTGCTGATGCAGTTGTGTGGGTACTACCGATGCAGGTGTGTAAGTACGATTGATCCAACTGTGTCGATACTACTGATGCAGGTGTGTGGGTACTACTGCTGCAGGTGTGTGGGTACTACTGCTGCAGGTGTGCGGGTACTACTGATGCAGGTGCGTGAGTACTACTGATGCAGGTGCGTGGGTACTACTGATGCAGGTGCGTGAGTACTACTGATGCAGGTGCGTGGGTACTACTGATGCAGGTGTGTGGGTACTACTGATGTATGTGTGTGGGTACTACTGATGCAGTTGTTTGATTACTACTGATGCAGGTTTGTGAGTACTACTGATGCAGGTGTGCGGGTACTACTGATGCAGGTGTGTGGGTACTACTGATGCAGGTGTGTGGGTATTACTGATGCAGGTCTGTGGGTACTACAGATGTATGTGTGTGGGTATTACTGAGGCAGGTGTGTGGGTACTACTGATGCAGTTGTGTGGGTATGACCAATGTAGGTGTGTGGGTACTACTGATGTAGGTGTGTGGGTACTACTGATGCAGGTGCGTGGGTACTACTGATGCAGGTATGTGGGTACTACAGATGTATGTGTGTGGGTATTACTGATGCAGGTGTGTGGGTACTACTGATGCAGTTGTGTGGGTACTACTGATATTGCTGTGTAGGTAATACTGATGCAGGTGTGTAGGGTACTACTGATGGAGGTGTGCGGGTACTACTAAAGCAGTTGTGTGGGTACTACAGATGTATGTGTGTGGGTATTACTGATGCAGGTGTGTGGGTACTACTGATGCAGTTGTGTGGGTACTACTGATATTGGTGTGTGGGTAATACTGATGCAGGTGTGTGGGTACTACTGATGTTGGTGTGTGGGTGCTGCTGATGCAGTTGTGTGGGTACTACCGATGCAGGTGTGTAAGTACGAACGATCCAACTGTGTCGATACTACTGATGCAGGTGTGTGGAAACAACTGATGCAGGTGGGTGGGTACTACTGATGCAGGTCTGTGGGTACTACTGCTGCAGGTGTGTGGGTACGACCAATGTAGTTGTGTGGGTACTGCTGATGCAGGTGTGTGATTATGACCAATGTAGGTGTGTGGGTACAACTGATGCAGGTGCGTGGGTACTACTCATGCAGGTATGTGGGTACTACAGATGTATGTGCGTGGGTACTACTGATGCAGTTGTGTGGGTACTAGTGATGCAGGTGCGTGGGTACTACTGATGCAGGTGAGTGGGTACTACTGATGTTGGTGTGTGGGCACTACTGATGCAGGTGTGTGGGTACTACTGATGCAGGTGTGTGGGTATGACCAATGTAGGTGTGTGGGTACTGCTGATGCAGGTGTGTGATTATGACCAATGTAGGTGTGTGGGTACTACTGATGCAGGTGCGTGGGTACTACTGATGCAGGTATGTGTGTACTACAGATGTATGTGCGTGGGTACTACTGATGCAGGTGTGTGGGTACTAGTGATGCAGGTGCGTGGGTACTACTGATGCAGGTGAGTGGGTACTACTGATGTTAGTGTGTGGGTACTACTGATGCAGGTGTGTGGGTACTACTGATGCAGGTGTGTGGGTATGACCAATGTAGGTGTGTGGGTACTGCTGATGCAGGTGTGTGATTATGACCAATGTAGGTGTGTGGGTACTACTGATGCAGGTGCGTGGGTACTACTGATGCAGGTATGTGGGTACTACTGTTGCAGGTGTGTGGGTACTACTGTTGCAGGTGTGTGGGTACTACTGATGCAGGTGTGCTGGTACAATTGATGCAGGTGTGTGGGTACTACTGTTGCAGGTGTGTGGATATTACTGATGCAGGTGTGTGGAAACAACTGATGCAGGTGTGTGGGTACTACTGATGCAGGTGTGTGGGTACTACTGATGCGGGTGTGTGGGTTCGGCTGATGCAGGTGTGTATGTACTACCGATGCAGGTATGTGGGTACTGCTGATGCAGGTGTGTGGGTACTACTGATGCAGGTGTGTGGGTACTTCTGATGCAGGTGCGTGGGTACTACTAATGCAGGTGAGTGGATACTACTGATGCACGTGTGTGGGTACTACTGATGTATGTGTGTGGGTACTACTGATGCACGTGTGTGGGTACTACTGATGTATGTGTGTGGGTACTACTGATGCAGGTGTGTGGATATTATTGACGCAGGTGTATGGAAACAACTGATGCAGGTGTGTGAGTACTACTGATGCAGTTGTGAGAGTACTACTGATGCAGGTGTGTGGGTACTACCGATGCAGGTGCATGGGTACTACTGATGCAGGTGTGTGGGTATGACTGATCCAACTGTGTGGATACTACTGATCCAACTGTGTCGATACTACTGATGTAGGTTTGTGGGTACTACTGCTGCAGGTGTGTGGATACTACTGATGCAGGTATGTGGGTACTACTGATGTATGTGTGTAGGTACCACTGATGTATGTGTGTGGGTACTACTGATGCAGGTGTGTTGGTACTACTGATGTAGCTGTGTGGGTACTAATGATGCAGGTGCGTCGGTACTACCGATGCAGGTGGGTGGGTATGACTGATCCAACTGTGTGGATGCTACTGATGCAGGTTTTGTGGCTACTACTGCTGCAGGTGTGTGGGTAGTACTGATGCAGGTGCGTGAGTACTACTGATGCAGGTGTGTGGGTACGTCTGATGCAGGTGTGTGGGTACTACTGATGCAGGTGTGTGGGTACTACTGATGCAGGCGTGTGGGTACTACTGATGCACGTATGTGGGTACTACTGATGCAGGTGAGTGGATACTACTGATGCACGTGTGTGGGTACTACTGATGTATGTGTGTGTATACTACTGATGCAAGTGTGTGGATATTACTGATGCAGGTGTATGGAAACAACTAATGCAGTTGTGAGAGTACTACTGATGCAGGTGTGTGGGTACTACCGATGCAGGTGCATGGGTACTACTGATGTAGGTGTGTGGGTATGACTGATCCAACTGTGTGGATACTACTGATGCAGGTTTTGTGGCTACTACTGCTGCAGGTGTGTGGGTAGTACTGATGCAGGTGCGTGAGTACTACTGATGCAGGTGTGTGGGTACTACTGATGCAGGTGTGTGGGTACTACTGATGCAGATGTGTGGGTACTACTGATGCAGGTGTGTGGGTACTACTGATGCACGTGTGTGGGTACTACTGATGCAGGTGAGTGGATACTACTGATGCACGTGTGTGGGTACTACTGATGTATGTGTGTGGGTACTACTGATGCAGGTGTGTGGATATTACTGATGCAGGTGAATGGAAACAACTGATGCAGGTGTGTGGGTACTACCGATCCAGGTGTGTGGGTACGACTGATCCAACTGTGGCGATACTATTGATGGAGGTTTGTGGGTACTACTGCTGCAGGTGTGTGGATACTACTGATGCAGGTTTGTGGGTAATACTGATGTATGTGTGTGGGTACTAGTGATGCAGTTGTTTGATTACTACTGATGCAGGTTTGTGAGTACTACTGATGCAGGTGTGCGGGTACTACTGATGCAGGTGTGTGGGTACTACTGATGCAGGTGTGTGGGTATTACTGATGCAGGTCTGTGGGTACTACAGATGTATGTGTGTGGGTATTACTGATGCAGGTGTGTGGGTACTACTGATGCAGTTGTGTGGGTATGACCAATGTAGGTGTGTGGATACTACTGATGTAGGTGTGTGGGTACTACTGATGCAGGTGCGTGGGTACTACTGATGCAGGTATGTGGGTACTACAGATGTATGTGTGTGGGTATTACTGATGCAGGTGTGTGGGTACTACTGATGCAGTTGTGTGGGTACTACTGATATTGGTGTGTGGGTAATACTGATGCAGGTGTGTGGGTACTACTGATGGAGGTGTGCGGGTACTACTAAAGCAGTTGTGTGGGTACTACAGATGTATGTGTGTGGGTATTACTGATGCAGGTGTGTGGGTACTACTGATGCAGTTGTGTGGGTACTACTGATATTGGTGTGTGGGTAATACTGATGCAGGTGTGTGGGTACTACTGATGTTGGTGTGTGGGTGCTGCTGATGCAGTTGTGTGGGTACTACCGATGCAGGTGTGTAAGTACGATTGATCCAACTGTGTCGATACTACTGATGCAGGTGTGTGGGTACTACTGCTGCAGGTGTGTGGGTACTACTGCTGCAGGTGTGCGGGTACTACTGATGCAGGTGCGTGAGTACTACTGATGCAGGTGCGTGGGTACTACTGATGCAGGTGCGTGAGTACTACTGATGCAGGTGCGTGGGTACTACTGATGCAGGTGTGTGAGTACTACTGATGTATGTGTGTGGGTACTACTGATGCAGTTGTTTGATTACTACTGATGCAGGTTTGTGAGTACTACTGATGCAGGTGTGCGGGTACTACTGATGCAGGTGTGTGGGTACTACTGATGCAGGTGTGTGGGTATTACTGATGCAGGTCTGTGGGTACTACAGATGTATGTGTGTGGGTATTACTGAGGCAGGTGTGTGGGTACTACTGATGCAGTTGTGTGGGCATGACCAATGTAGGTGTGTGGGTACTACTGATGTAGGTGTGTGGGTACTACTGATGCAGGTGCGTGGGTACTACTGATGCAGGTATGTGGGTACTACAGATGTATGTGTGTGGGTATTACTGATGCAGGTGTGTGGGTACTACTGATGCAGTTGTGTGGGTACTACTGATATTGGTGTGTGGGTAATACTGATGCAGGTGTGTGGGTACTACTGATGTTGGTGTGTGGGTGCTGCTGATGCAGTTGTGTGGGTACTACCGATGCAGGTGTGTAAGTACGAACGATTCAACTGTGTCGATACTACTGATGCAGGTGTGTGGAAACAACTGATGCAGGTGGGTGGGTACTACTGATGCAGGTCTGTGGGT
Source organism: Petromyzon marinus (assembly GCF_048934315.1). Taxonomy (NCBI): domain Eukaryota; kingdom Metazoa; phylum Chordata; class Hyperoartia; order Petromyzontiformes; family Petromyzontidae; genus Petromyzon; species Petromyzon marinus. The sequence continues at coordinate 10,303,913 of NC_133682.1, read as the reverse complement.
ACTACTGCTGCAGGTGTGTGGGTACGACCAATGTAGTTGTGTGGGTACTGCTGATGCAGGTGTGTGATTATGACCAATGTAGGTGTGTGGGTACAACTGATGCAGGTGCGTGGGTACTACTGATGCAGGTATGTGGGTACTACAGATGTATGTGCGTGGGTACTACTGATGCAGTTGTGTGGGTACTAGTGATGCAGGTGCGTGGGTACTACTGATGCAGGTGAGTGGGTACTACTGATGTTGGTGTGTGGGCACTACTGATGCAGGTGTGTGGGTACTACTGATGCAGGTGTGTGGGTATGACCAATGTAGGTGTGTGGGTACTGCTGATGCAGGTGTGTGATTATGACCAATGTAGGTGTGTGGGTACTACTGATGCAGGTGCGTGGGTACTACTGATGCAGGTATGTGTGTACTACAGATGTATGTGCGTGGGTACTACTGATGCAGGTGTGTGGGTACTAGTGATGCAGGTGCGTGGGTACTACTGATGCAGGTGAGTGGGTACTACTGATGTTGGTGTGTGGGTACTACTGATGCAGGTGTGTGGGTACTACTGATGCAGGTGTGTGGGTATGACCAATGTAGGTGTGTGGGTACTGCTGATGCAGGTGTGTGATTATGACCAATGTAGGTGTGTGGGTACTACTGATGCAGGTGCGTGGGTACTACTGATGCAGGTGTGTGGATATTATTGACGCAGGTGTATGGAAACAACTGATGCAGGTGTGTGAGTACTACTGATGCAGTTGTGAGAGTACTACTGATGCAGGTGTGTGGGTACTACCGATGCAGGTGCATGGGTACTACTGATGCAGGTGTGTGGGTATGACTGATCCAACTGTGTGGATACTACTGATCCAACTGTGTCGATACTACTGATGTAGGTTTGTGGGTACTACTGCTGCAGGTGTGTGGATACTACTGATGCAGGTATGTGGGTACTACTGATGTATGTGTGTAGGTACCACTGATGTATGTGTGTGGGTACTACTGATGCAGGTGTGTTGGTACTACTGATGTAGCTGTGTGGGTACTAATGATGCAGGTGCGTCGGTACTACCGATGCAGGTGGGTGGGTATGACTGATCCAACTGTGTGGATGCTACTGATGCAGGTTTTGTGGCTACTACTGCTGCAGGTGTGTGGGTAGTACTGATGCAGGTGCGTGAGTACTACTGATGCAGGTGTGTGGGTACGTCTGATGCAGGTGTGTGGGTACTACTGATGCAGGTGTGTGGGTACTACTGATGCAGGCGTGTGGGTACTACTGATGCACGTATGTGGGTACTACTGATGCAGGTGAGTGGATACTACTGATGCACGTGTGTGGGTACTACTGATGTATGTGTGTGTATACTACTGATGCAAGTGTGTGGATATTACTGATGCAGGTGTATGGAAACAACTAATGCAGTTGTGAGAGTACTACTGATGCAGGTGTGTGGGTACTACCGATGCAGGTGCATGGGTACTACTGATGTAGGTGTGTGGGTATGACTGATCCAACTGTGTGGATACTACTGATGCAGGTTTTGTGGCTACTACTGCTGCAGGTGTGTGGGTAGTACTGATGCAGGTGCGTGAGTACTACTGATGCAGGTGTGTGGGTACTACTGATGCAGGTGTGTGGGTACTACTGATGCAGATGTGTGGGTACTACTGATGCAGGTGTGTGGGTACTACTGATGCACGTGTGTGGGTACTACTGATGCAGGTGAGTGGATACTACTGATGCACGTGTGTGGGTACTACTGATGTATGTGTGTGGGTACTACTGATGCAGGTGTGTGGATATTACTGATGCAGGTGAATGGAAACAACTGATGCAGGTGTGTGGGTACTACCGATCCAGGTGTGTGGGTACGACTGATCCAACTGTGGCGATACTATTGATGGAGGTTTGTGGGTACTACTGCTGCAGGTGTGTGGATACTACTGATGCAGGTTTGTGGGTAATACTGATGTATGTGTGTGGGTACTAGTGATGCAGTTGTTTGATTACTACTGATGCAGGTTTGTGAGTACTACTGATGCAGGTGTGCGGGTACTACTGATGCAGGTGTGTGGGTACTACTGATGCAGGTGTGTGGGTATTACTGATGCAGGTCTGTGGGTACTACAGATGTATGTGTGTGGGTATTACTGATGCAGGTGTGTGGGTACTACTGATGCAGTTGTGTGGGTATGACCAATGTAGGTGTGTGGATACTACTGATGTAGGTGTGTGGGTACTACTGATGCAGGTGCGTGGGTACTACTGATGCAGGTATGTGGGTACTACAGATGTATGTGTGTGGGTATTACTGATGCAGGTGTGTGGGTACTACTGATGCAGTTGTGTGGGTACTACTGATATTGGTGTGTGGGTAATACTGATGCAGGTGTGTGGGTACTACTGATGGAGGTGTGCGGGTACTACTAAAGCAGTTGTGTGGGTACTACAGATGTATGTGTGTGGGTATTACTGATGCAGGTGTGTGGGTACTACTGATGCAGTTGTGTGGGTACTACTGATATTGGTGTGTGGGTAATACTGATGCAGGTGTGTGGGTACTACTGATGTTGGTGTGTGGGTGCTGCTGATGCAGTTGTGTGGGTACTACCGATGCAGGTGTGTAAGTACGATTGATCCAACTGTGTCGATACTACTGATGCAGGTGTGTGGGTACTACTGCTGCAGGTGTGTGGGTACTACTGCTGCAGGTGTGCGGGTACTACTGATGCAGGTGCGTGAGTACTACTGATGCAGGTGCGTGGGTACTACTGATGCAGGTGCGTGAGTACTACTGATGCAGGTGCGTGGGTACTACTGATGCAGGTGTGTGAGTACTACTGATGTATGTGTGTGGGTACTACTGATGCAGTTGTTTGATTACTACTGATGCAGGTTTGTGAGTACTACTGATGCAGGTGTGCGGGTACTACTGATGCAGGTGTGTGGGTACTACTGATGCAGGTGTGTGGGTATTACTGATGCAGGTCTGTGGGTACTACAGATGTATGTGTGTGGGTATTACTGAGGCAGGTGTGTGGGTACTACTGATGCAGTTGTGTGGGCATGACCAATGTAGGTGTGTGGGTACTACTGATGTAGGTGTGTGGGTACTACTGATGCAGGTGCGTGGGTACTACTGATGCAGGTATGTGGGTACTACAGATGTATGTGTGTGGGTATTACTGATGCAGGTGTGTGGGTACTACTGATGCAGTTGTGTGGGTACTACTGATATTGGTGTGTGGGTAATACTGATGCAGGTGTGTGGGTACTACTGATGTTGGTGTGTGGGTGCTGCTGATGCAGTTGTGTGGGTACTACCGATGCAGGTGTGTAAGTACGAACGATTCAACTGTGTCGATACTACTGATGCAGGTGTGTGGAAACAACTGATGCAGGTGGGTGGGTACTACTGATGCAGGTCTGTGGGTACTACTGCTGCAGGTGTGTGGGTACGACCAATGTAGTTGTGTGGGTACTGCTGATGCAGGTGTGTGATTATGACCAATGTAGGTGTGTGGGTACAACTGATGCAGGTGCGTGGGTACTACTGATGCAGGTATGTGGGTACTACAGATGTATGTGCGTGGGTACTACTGATGCAGTTGTGTGGGTACTAGTGATGCAGGTGCGTGGGTACTACTGATGCAGGTGAGTGGGTACTACTGATGTTGGTGTGTGGGCACTACTGATGCAGGTGTGTGGGTACTACTGATGCAGGTGTGTGGGTATGACCAATGTAGGTGTGTGGGTACTGCTGATGCAGGTGTGTGATTATGACCAATGTAGGTGTGTGGGTACTACTGATGCAGGTGCGTGGGTACTACTGATGCAGGTATGTGTGTACTACAGATGTATGTGCGTGGGTACTACTGATGCAGGTGTGTGGGTACTAGTGATGCAGGTGCGTGGGTACTACTGATGCAGGTGAGTGGGTACTACTGATGTTGGTGTGTGGGTACTACTGATGCAGGTGTGTGGGTACTACTGATGCAGGTGTGTGGGTATGACCAATGTAGGTGTGTGGGTACTGCTGATGCAGGTGTGTGATTATGACCAATGTAGGTGTGTGGGTACTACTGATGCAGGTGCGTGGGTACTACTGATGCAGGTATGTGGGTACTACTGTTGCAGGTGTGTGGGTACTACTGTTGCAGGTGTGTGGGTACTACTGATGCAGGTGTGCTGGTACAATTGATGCAGGTGTGTGGGTACTACTGTTGCAGGTGTGTGGATATTACTGATGCAGGTGTGTGGAAACAACTGATGCAGGTGTGTGGGTACTACTGATGCAGGTGTGTGGGTACTACTGATGCGGGTGTGTGGGTTCGGCTGATGCAGGTGTGTATGTACTACCGATGCAGGTATGTGGGTACTGCTGATGCAGGTGTGTGGGTACTACTGATGCAGGTGTGTGGGTACTTCTGATGCAGGTGCGTGGGTACTACTAATGCAGGTGAGTGGGTACTACTGATGCAGGTGTGTGGGTGCTGCTGATGCAATTGTGTGGGTACTACTGATGTATGTGCGTGGGTACTAGTGATGCAGGTGTGTGGGTACTACCGATGCAGGTGTGTGGGTACAACTGATCCAACTGTGTCGATACTACTGATGGAGGTTTGTGGGTACTACTGCTGCAGGTGTGTGGATACTACTGATGCAGGTGTTTGGGTACTACTGATGTATGTGTGTAGGTACCACTGATGTATGTGTGTGGGTACTACTGATGCAGGTGTGTTGGTACTACTGATGTAGCTGTGTGGGTACTAATGATGCAGGTGCGTCGGTACTACCGATGCAGGTGTGTGGGTATGACTGATCCAACTGTGTGGATACTACTGATGCAGGTTTTGTGGCTACTACTGCTGCAGGTGTGGGTAGTACTGATGCAGGTGCGTGAGTACTACTGATGCAGGTGTGTGGGTACTTCTGATGCAGGTGTGTGGGTACTACTGATGCAGGTGTGTGGGTACTACTAATGCAGGTGTGTGGGTACTACTGATGCACGTGTGTGGGTACTACTGATGCAGGTGAGTGGATACTACTGATGCACGTGTGTGGGTACTACTGATGTATGTGTGTGGGTACTACTGATGCACGTGTGTGGGTACTACTGATGTATGTGTGTGGGTACTACTGATGCAGGTGTGTGGATATTATTGACGCAGGTGTATGGAAACAACTGATGCAGGTGTGTGAGTACTACTGATGCAGTTGTGAGAGTACTACTGATGCAGGTGTGTGGGTACTACCGATGCAGGTGCATGGGTACTACTGATGCAGGTGTGTGGGTATGACTGATCCAACTGTGTGGATACTACTGATCCAACTGTGTCGATACTACTGATGTAGGTTTGTGGGTACTACTGCTGCAGGTGTTTGGATACTACTGATGCAGGTATGTGGGTATACTGATGTATGTGTGTAGGTACCACTGATGTATGTGTGTGGGTACTACTGATGCAGGTGTGTTGGTACTACTGATGTAGCTGTGTGGGTACTAATGATGCAGGTGCGTCGGTACTACCGATGCAGGTGGGTGGGTATGACTGATCCAACTGTGTGGATACTACTGATGCAGGTTTTGTGGCTACTACTGCTGCAGGTGTGTGGGTAGTACTGATGCAGGTGCGTGAGTACTACTGATGCAGGTGTGTGGGTACGTCTGATGCAGGTGTGTGGGTACTACTGATGCAGGTGTGTGGGTACTACTGATGCAGGCGTGTGGGTACTACTGATGCACGTATGTGGGTACTACTGATGCAGGTGAGTGGATACTACTGATGCACGTGTGTGGGTACTACTGATGTATGTGTGTGTATACTACTGATGCAGGTGTGTGGATATTACTGATGCAGGTGTATGGAAACAACTGATACAGGTGTGTGAGTACTACTGATGCAGTTGTGTGGGTACTACTGATGCAGGTGTGTGGGTACTACTGATGCAGGTGTGTGGGTACTACTGATGCAGGTATGTGGGTACTACTGATGCACGTGTGTGGGTACTACTGATGCAGGTGAGTGGATACTCCTGATGCACGTGTGTGGGTACTACTGATGTATGTGTGTGGGTACTACTGATGCAGGTGTGTGGATATTACTGATGCAGGTGAATGGAAACAACTGATGCACGTGTGTGAGTACTACTGATGCAGTTGTGAGAGTACTACTGATGCAGGTGTGTGGGTACTACCGATGCAGGTGCATGGGTACTACTGATGCATGTGTGTGGGTACTACTGATGCAGTTGAATGGGTACTACTGATGCAGGTGTGTGAGTACTACTGATGCAGGTGTGTGGGTACTACTGATGCAGGTGTGTGGGTACTACTGTTGCGGGTGTGTGGGTACTACTGATGCAGGTGTGTGGGTACTACTGATGCAGGTGCGTGGGTACTACCGATGCAGTTGTGTGGGTACGACTGATCCAACTGTGTGGATACTACTGATGCAGGTTTTGTGGGTACTACTGCTGCAGGTGTGTGGGTAGTACTGATGCAGGTGCGTGAGTACTACTGATGCAGGTTTTGTGGGTACTACTGCTGCAGGTGTGTGGGTAGTACTGATGCAGGTGCTTGAGTACCACTGATGCAGGTGTGTGGGTACTACTGATGCAGGTGTGTGGGTACTACTGATGCAGGTGTGTGGATACTACTGATGTAGGTGTGTGGGTATCACTGATGTATGTGTGTGGGTACTACTGATGTATGTGTGTGGGTACTACTGATGCAGGTGTGTTAGTACTACTGATGCAGGTGTACGGGTACTACTGATGCAGGTGTGCGGGCACTATTGATGCAGGTGTGTGGGTATTACTGATGCAGGTGTGTGGATACTACTGATGCAGGTGTGTGGAAACAACTGATGCAGGTGTGTGGGTACTACTTATGCAGGTGTGTGGGTACTACTGCTGCAGGTGCGTGGGTACTACTGATGCAGGTGCGTGAGTACCACTGATGCAGGTGTGTGGGTACTACTGTTGCAGGTGTGTGGGTACTACTGATGCAGGTGTGCGGGTACTACTGATGCAGGTGTGTGGGTATTACTGATGCAGGTGTGTGGTACTACTGATGTATGTGTGTGGGTAGTGCTGCTGCAGGTGTGTGGGTATGACCAATGTAGGTGTGTGGGTACTACTGATGTAGGTGTGTGGGTACTACTGATGCAGGTGCGTGTGTACTACTGATGCAGGTATGTGGGTACTACAGATGTATGTGTGTGGGTATTACTGATGCAGGTGTGCGGGTACTACTGATGCAGGTGTGTGGGTACTACTGATGTTGGTGTGTGGGTACTACTGATGCAGGTGTGTGGGTACGACTGATCCAACTGTGTCGATACTACTGATGGAGGTTTGTGGGTACTAGTGCTGCAGGTGTGTGGATACTACTGATGTATGTGTGTGGGTACCACTGATGTATGTGTGTGGGTACTACTGATGTATGTGTGTGGGTACTACTGATGCAGGTGTGTGAGTACTACTGATGCAGGTGTATGGGTACTACTGATGCAGGTGTGTGGGCACTATTGATGCAGATGTGTGGGTACTACTGATGCAGGTGTGTGGATACTGCTGATGCAGGTGTGTGGAAACAACTGATGCAGGTGTGTGGGTACTACTGATGCAGGTGTGTGGGTACTACTGCTGCAGGTGCGTGGGGACTACTGATGCAGGTAAGTGAGTACCACTGATGCAGGTGTGTGGGTACTACTGATGCAGGTGTGTTGGTACTACTGATGCAGGTGTGTAGGTACTACTGATGCAGGTGTGTGGGTACTACTGATGCAGGTGTGTGGGTACTACTGATGCAGGTGTGTGGGTACTACTGATGCAGGTGTGTGGATACTGCTGATGCAGGTGTGTGGAAACAACTGATGCAGGTGTGTGGGTACTACTGATGCAGGTGTGTGGGTACTACTGCTGCAGGTGCGTGGGGACTACTGATGCAGGTAAGTGAGTACCACTGATGCAGGTGTGTGGGTGCTACTGATGCAGGTGTGTGGGTACTACTGATGCAGGTGTGTAGGTACTACTGATGCAGGTGTGTGGGTACTACTGATGCAGGTGTGTGGGTACTACTGATGTATGTGTGTGGGTACTGCTGCTGCAGGTGTGTGGGTATGACCAATGTAGGTGTGTGGGTACTACTGATGTAGGTGTGTGGGTACTACTGATGCAGGTGCGTGTGTACTACTGATGCAGGTATGTGGGTACTACAGATGTATGTGAGTGGGTATTACTGATGCAGGTGTGTGGGTACTACTGATGCAGGTGTGTGGGTACTACTGATGTTGGTGTGTGGGTACTACTGATGCAGGTGTGTGGGTACTACTGATGTTGGTGTGTAGGTGCTGCTGATGCAGGTGTGTGGGTACTACTGATGTATGTGCATGGGTACTACTGATGCAGGTGTGTGGGTACTACCGATGCAGGTGTGTGGGTACGACTAATCCAACTGTGTCGATACTACTGCTGCAGGTGCGTGGGTATGACCAATGTAGGTGTGTGGGTACTGCTGATGCAGGTGTGTGATTATGACCAATGTAGGTGTGTGGGTACTACTGATGTAGGTGTGTGGGTACTACTGATGCAGGTGCGTGGGTACTACTGATGAAAGTGTGTGGGTACTACTGCTGCAGGTGCGTGGGTACTACTGATGCAGGTAAGTGAGTACCACTGATGCAGGTGTGTGGGTACCACTGATGCAGGTGTGTGGGTACTACTGATGCAGGTGTGTAGGTACTACTAATGCAGGTGTGTGGGTACTACTGATGCAGGTGTGTGGGTACTACTGATGTATGTGTGTGGGTACTGCTGCTGCAGGTGTGTGGGTATGACCAATGTAGGTGTGTGGGTACTACTGATGTAGGTGTGTGGGTACTACTGATGCAGGTGCGTGTGTACTACTGATGCAAGTATGTGGGTACTACAGATGTATGTGAGTGGGTATTACTGATGCAGGTGTGTGGGTACTACTGATGCAGGTGTGTGGGTACTACTGATGTTGGTGTGTGGGTACTACTGTTGCAGGTGTGTGGGTACTACTGATGTTGGTGTGTAGGCGCTGCTGATGCAGGTGTGTGGGTACTACTGATGTATGTGCATGGGTACTACTGATGCAGGTGTGTGGGTACTACCGATGCAGGTGTGTGGGTACGACTAATCCAACTGTGTCGATACTACTGCTGCAGGTGTGTGGGTATGACCAATGTAGGTGTGTGGGTACAGCTGATGCAGGTGTGTGATTATGACCAATGTAGGTGTGTGGGTACTATTGATGTAGGTGTGTGGGTACTACTGATGCAGGTGCGTGGGTACTACTGATGAAAGTGTGTGGGTACTACTGATGTTGGTGTGTGGGGACTACTGATGCAGGTGTGTGGGTACTACTGATGTTGGTGTGTGGGTGCTGCTGATGCAGGTGTCTGGGTACTACTGATGTATGTGCGTGGGTACTAGTGATGCAGGTGTGTGGGTACTACCGATGGAGGTGTGTGGGTACGACTGATCCAACTGTGTCGATACTACTGATGGAGGTTTGTGGGTACTACTGCTGCAGGTGTGTGGATTCTACTGATGCAGGTGTGTGGGTACCACTGATGTATGTGTGTGGGTACTACTGATGTAGGTGTGTGGGTACTACTGATGCAGGAGTGTTGGTACTACTGATGTAGCTGTGTGGGTACTAATGATGCAGGTGCATGGGTACTATCGATGCAGGTGTGTGGGTCTGACTGATCCATCTGTGTGGATACTACTGATGCAGGTTTTGTGGGTACTACCGCTGCAGGAGTGTGGGTAGTACTGATGCAGGTGCGTGAGTACTACTGATGCAGGTGTGTGGGTACTACTGATGCAGGTGTGTGGGTACTACTGATGTAGGTGTGTGGGTACTACTGATGCAGGTGTGTGGGTAGTACTGATGCAGGTGTGTGAGTACTACTGATGCAGGTGTGTGGGTACTACTGATGCAGGTGTGTGGGTACTACTGATGCAGGTGTACGGGTACTACTGATGCAGGTGTGCGGGCACTATTGATGCAGGTGTGCGGGTACTATTGATGCAGGTGTGTGGATACTACTGATGCAGGTGTGGGGGTACTACTGCTGCAGGTATGTGGGTACTACTGCTGCAGGTGTGTGGGTACTACTGATGCAGGTTCGTGAGTACTACTGATGCCGGTGCGTGGGTACTACTGATGCAAGTGTGTGGGTACTACTGATGTTGGTGTGTGGGTACTACTGATGCAGGTGTGTAGGTACTACTGATGTTGGTGTGTGGGTGCTGCTGATGCAGGTGTCGGGGTACTACTGATGTATGTGCGTGGGTACTAGTGATGCAAGTGTGTGGGTACTACCGATGGAGGTGTGTGGGTACGACTGATCCAACTGTGTCGATACTACTGATGGAGGTTTGTGGGTACTACTGCTGCAGGTGTGTGGATACTACTGATGCAGGTGTGTGGGTACCACTGATGTATGTGTGTGGGTACTACTGATGTAGGTGTGTGGGTACTACTGATACAGGTGTGTTGGTACTACTGATGTAGCTGTGTGGGTAATAATGATGCAGGTGCGTGCGTACTACCGATGCAGGTGTGTGGGTATGACTGATCCAACTGTGTGGATACTACTGATGCAGGTTTTGTGGGTACTACCGCTGCAGGTGTGTGGGTAGTACTGATGCAGGTGCGTGAGTACTACTGATGCAGGTGTGTGGGTACTACTGATGCAGGTGTGTGGGTAGTACTGATGCAGGTGTGTGAGTACTACTGATGCAGGTGTGTGGGTACTACTGATGCAGGTGTGTGGGTACTACTGATGCAGGTGTACGGGTACTACTGATGCAGGTGTGCGGGCACTATTGATGCAGGTGTGCGGGTACTACTGATGCAGGTGTGTGGGTACTACTGATGCAGGTGTGTGGGTATTACTGATGCAGGTCTGTGGGTACTACAGATGTATGTGTGTGGGTATTACTGATGCAGGTGTGTGGGTACTACTGATGCAGTTGTGTGGGTATGACCAATGTAGGTGTGTGGGTACTACTGATGTAGGTGTGTGGGTACTACTGATGCAGGTGCCTGGGTACTACTGATGCAGGTATGTGGGTACTACAGATGTATGTGTGTGGGTATTACTGATGCAGGTGTGTGGGTACTACTGATGCAGTTGTGTGGGTACTACTGATATTGGTGTGTGGGTAATACTGATGCAGGTGTGTGGGTACTACTGATGGAGGTGTGCGGGTACTACTAAAGCAGTTGTGTGGGTACTACAGATGTATGTGTGTGGGTATTACTGATGCAGGTGTGTGGGTACTACTGATGCAGTCGTGTGGGTACTACTGATATTGGTGTGTGGGTAATACTGATGCAGGTGTGTGGGTACTACTGATGTTGGTGTGTGGGTGCTGCTGATGCAGTTGTGTGGGTACTACCGATGCAGGTGTGTAAGTACGATTGATCCAACTGTGTCGATACTACTGATGCAGGTGTGTGGGTACTACTGCTGCAGGTGTGTGGGTACTACTGCTGCAGGTGTGCGGGTACTACTGATGCAGGTGCGTGAGTACTACTGATGCAGGTGCGTGGGTACTACTGATGCATGTGCGTGAGTACTACTGATGCAGGTGCGTGGGTACTACTGATGCAGGTGTGTGGGTACTACTGATGTATGTGTGTGGGTACTACTGATGCAGTTGTTTGATTACTACTGATGCAGGTTTGTGAGTACTACTGATGCAGGTGTGCGGGTACTACTGATGCAGGTGTGTGGGTACTACTGATGCAGGTGTGTGGGTATTACTGATGCAGGTCTGTGGGTACTACAGATGTATGTGTGTGGGTATTACTGATGCAGGTGTGTGGGTACTACTGATGCAGTTGTGTGGGTATGACCAATGTAGGTGTGTGGGTACTACTGATGTAGGTGTGTGGCTACTACTGATGCAGGTGCGTGGGTACTACTGATGCAGGTATGTGGGTACTACAGATGTATGTGTGTGGGTATTACTGATGCAGGTGTGTGGGTACTACTGATGCAGTTGTGTGGGTACTACTGATATTGCTGTGTGGGTAATACTGATGCAGGTGTGTGGGTACTACTGATGGAGGTGTGCGGGTACTACTAAAGCAGTTGTGTGGGTACTACAGATGTATGTGTGTGGGTATTACTGATGCAGGCGTGTGGGTACTACTGATGCAGTTGTGTGGGTACTACTGATATTGGTGTGTGGGTAATACTGATGCAGGTGTGTGGGTACTACTGATGTTGGTGTGTGGAAACAACTGATGCAGGTGGGTGGGTACTACCGATGCAGGTCTGTGGGTACTACTGCTGCAGGTGTGTGGGTACGACCAATGTAGTTGTGTGGGTACTGCTGATGCAGGTGTGTGATTATGACCAATGTAGGTGTGTGGGTACAACTGATGCAGGTGCGTGGGTACTACTGATGCAGGTATGTGGGTACTACAGATGTATGTGCGTGGGTACTACTGATGCAGTTGTGTGGGTACGAGTGATGCAGGTGCGTGGGTACTACTGATGCAGGTGAGTGGGTACTACTGATGTTGGTGTGTGGGCACTACTGATGCAGGTGTGTGGGTACTACTGATGCAGGTGTGTGGGTATGACCAATGTAGGTGTGTGGGTACTGCTGATGCAGGTGTGTGATTATGACCAATGTAGGTGTGTGGGTACTACTGATGCAGGTGCGTGGGTACTACTGATGCAGGTATGTGTGTACTACAGATGTATGTGCGTGGGTACTACTGATGCAGGTGTGTGGGTACTAGTGATGCAGGTGCGTGGGTACTACTGATGCAGGTGAGTGGGTACTACTGATGTTGGTGTGTGGGTACTACTGATGCAGGTGTGTGGGTACTACTGATGCAGGTGTGTGGGTATGACCAATGTAGGTGTGTGGGTACTGCTGATGCAGGTGTGTGATTATGACCAATGTAGGTGTGTGGGTACTACTGATGCAGGTGCGTGGGTACTACTGATGCAGGTATGTGGGTACTACTGTTGCAGGTGTGTGGGTACTACTGTTGCAGGTGTGTGGGTACTACTGATGCAGGTGTGCTGGTACAATTGATGCAGGTGTGTGGGTACTACTGTTGCAGGTGTGTGGATATTACTGATGCAGGTGTGTGGAAACAACTGATGCAGGTGTGTGGGTACTACTGATGCAGGTGTGTGGGTACTAGTGATGCGGGTGTGTGGGTTCGGCTGATGCATGTGTGTATGTACTACCGATGCAGGTATGTGGGTACTGCTGATGCAGGTGTGTGGGTACTACAGATGCAGGTGTGTGGGTACTTCTGATGCAGGTGCGTGGGTACTACTAATGCAGGTGAGTGGGTACTACTGATGCAGGTGTGTGGGTGCTGCTGATGCAATTGTGTGGGTACTACTGATGTATGTGCGTGGGTACTAGTGATGCAGGTGTGTGGGTACTACCGATGCAGGTGTGTGGGTACAACTGATCCAACTGTGTCGATACTACTGATGGAGGTTTGTGGGTACTACTGCTGCAGGTGTGTGGATAGTACTGATGCAGGTGTGTGGGTACTACTGATGTATGTGTGTAGGTACCACTGATGTATGTGTGTGGGTACTACTGATGCAGGTGTGTTGGTACTACTGATGTAGCTGTGTGGGTACTAATGATGCAGGTGCTTCGGTACTACCGATGCAGGTGTGTGGGTATGACTGATCCAACTGTGTGGATACTACTGATGCAGGTTTTGTGGCTACTACTGCTGCAGGTGTGGGTAGTACTGATGCAGGTGCGTGAGTACTACTGATGCAGGTGTGTGGGTACTTCTGATGCAGGTGTGTGGGTACTACTGATGCAGGTGTGTGGGTACTACTAATGCAGGTGTGTGGGTACTACTGATGCACGTGTGTGGGTACTACTGATGCAGGTGAGTGGATACTACTGATGCACGTGTGTGGGTACTACTGATGTATGTGTGTGGGTACTACTGATGCACGTGTGTGGGTACTACTGATGTATGTGTGTGGGTACTACTGATGCAGGTGTGTGGATATTATTGACGCAGGTGTATGGAAACAACTGATGCAGGTGTGTGAGTACTACTGATGCAGTTGTGAGAGTACTACTGATGCAGGTGTGTGGGTACTACCGATGCAGGTGCATGGGTACTACTGATGCAGGTGTGTGGGTATGACTGATCCAACTGTGTGGATACTACTGATCCAACTGTGTCGATACTACTGATGTAGGTTTGTGGGTACTACTGCTGCAGGTGTGTGGATACTACTGATGCAGGTATGTGGGTACTACTGATGTATGTGTGTAGGTACCACTGATGTATGTGTGTGGGTACTACTGATGCAGGTGTGTTGGTACTACTGATGTAGCTGTGTGGGTACTAATGATGCAGGTGCGTCGGTACTACCGATGCAGGTGGGTGGGTATGACTGATCCAACTGTGTGGATACTACTGATGCAGGTTTTGTAGCTACTACTGCTGCAGGTGTGTGGGTAGTACTGATGCAGGTGCGTGAGTACTACTGATGCAGGTGTGTGGGTACGTCTGATGCAGGTGTGTGGGTACTACTGATGCAGGTGTGTGGGTACTACTGATGCAGGCGTGTGGGTACTACTGATGCACGTATGTGGGTACTACTGATGCAGGTGAGTGGATACTACTGATGCACGTGTGTGGGTACTACTGATGTATGTGTGTGTATACTACTGATGCAGGTGTATGGAAACAACTAATGCAGGTGTGTGAGTACTACTGATGCAGTTGTGAGAGTACTACTGATGCAGGTGTGTGGGTACTACCGATGCAGGTGCATGGGTACTACTGATGTAGGTGTGTGGGTATGACTGATCCAACTGTGTGGATACTACTGATGCAGGTTTTGTGGCTACTACTGCTGCAGGTGTGTGGGTAGTATTGATGCAGGTGCGTGAGTACTACTGATGCAGGTGTGTGGGTACTACTGATGCAGGTGTGTGGGTACTACTGATGCAGATGTGTGGGTACTACTGATGCAGGTGTGTGGGTACTACTGATGCACGTGTGTGGGTACTACTGATGCAGGTGAGTGGATACTACTGATGCACGTGTGTGGGTACTACTGATGTATGTGTGTGGGTACTACTGATGCAGGTGTGTGGATATTACTGATGCAGGTGAATGGAAACAACTGATGCAGGTGTGTGGGTACTACCGATCCAGGTGTGTGGGTACGACTGATCCAACTGTGGCGATACTACTGATGGAGGTTTGTGGGTACTACTGCTGCAGGTGTGTGGATACTACTGATGCAGGTTTGTGGGTACTACTGATGTATGTGTGTGGGTACTACTGATGCAGTTGTTTGATTACTACTGATGCAGGTTTGTGAGTACTACTGATGCAGGTGTGCGGGTACTACTGATGCAGGTGTGTGGGTACTACTGATGCAGGTGTGTGGGTATTACTGATGCAGGTCTGTGGGTACTACAGATGTATGTGTGTGGGTATTACTGATGCAGGTGTGTGGGTACTACTGATGCAGTTGTGTGGGTATGACCAATGTAGGTGTGTGGATACTACTGATGTAGGTGTGTGGGTACTACTGATGCAGGTGCGTGGGTACTACTGATGCAGGTATGTGGGTACTACAGATGTATGTGTGTGGGTATTACTGATGCAGGTGTGTGGGTACTACTGATGCAGTTGTGTGGGTACTACTGATATTGGTGTGTGGGTAATACTGATGCAGGTGTGTGGGTACTACTGATGGAGGTGTGCGGGTACTACTAAAGCAGTTGTGTGGGTACTACAGATGTATGTGTGTGGGTATTACTGATGCAGGTGTGTGGGTACTATTGATGCAGTTGTGTGGGTACTACTGATATTGCTGTGTGGGTAATACTGATGCAGGTGTGTGGGTACTACTGATGTTGGTGTGTGGGTGCTGCTGATGCAGTTGTGTGGGTACTACCGATGCAGGTGTGTAAGTACGATTGATCCAACTCTGTCGATACTACTGATGCAGGTGTGTGGGTACTACTGCTGCAGGTGTGTGGGTACTACTGCTGCAGGTGTGCGGGTACTACTGATGCAGGTGCGTGAGTACTACTGATGCAGGTGCGTGGGTACTACTGATGCAGGTGCGTGAGTACTACTGATGCAGGTGCGTGGGTACTACTGATGCAGGTGTGTGGGTACTACTGATGTATGTGTGTGGGTACTACTGATGCAGTTGTTTGATTACTACTGATGCAGGTTTGTGAGTACTACTGATGCAGGTGTGCGGGTACTACTGATGCAGGTGTGGGTACTACTGATGCAGGTGTGTGGGTATTACTGATGCAGGTCTGTGGGTACTACAGATGTATGTGTGTGGGTATTACTGAGGCAGGTGTGTGGGTACTACTGATGCAGTTGTGTGGGTATGACCAATGTAGGTGTGTGGGTACTACTGATGTAGGTGTGTGGGTACTACTGATGCAGGTGCGTGGGTACTACTGATGCAGGTATGTGGGTACTACAGATGTATGTGTGTGGGTATTACTGATGCAGGTGTGTGGGTACTACTGATGCAGTTGTGTGGGTACTACTGATATTGCTGTGTAGGTAATACTGATGCAGGTGTGTAGGGTACTACTGATGGAGGTGTGCGGGTACTACTAAAGCAGTTGTGTGGGTACTACAGATGTATGTGTGTGGGTATTACTGATGCAGGTGTGTGGGTACTACTGATGCAGTTGTGTGGGTACTACTGATATTGGTGTGTGGGTAATACTGATGCAGGTGTGTGGGTACTACTGATGTTGGTGTGTGGGTGCTGCTGATGCAGTTGTGTGGGTACTACCGATGCAGGTGTGTAAGTACGAACGATCCAACTGTGTCGATACTACTGATGCAGGTGTGTGGAAACAACTGATGCAGGTGGGTGGGTACTACTGATGCAGGTCTGTGGGTACTACTGCTGCAGGTGTGTGGGTACGACCAATGTAGTTGTGTGGGTACTGCTGATGCAGGTGTGTGATTATGACCAATGTAGGTGTATGGGTACAACTGATGCAGGTGCGTGGGTACTACTCATGCAGGTATGTGGGTACTACAGATGTATGTGCGTGGGTACTACTGATGCAGTTGTGTGGGTACTAGTGATGCAGGTGCGTGGGTACTACTGATGCAGGTGAGTGGGTACTACTGATGTTGGTGTGTGGGCACTACTGATGCAGGTGTGTGGGTACTGCTGATGCAGGTGTGTGGGTATGACCAATGTAGGTGTGTGGGTACTGCTGATGCAGGTGTGTGATTATGACCAATGTAGGTGTGTGGGTACTACTGATGCAGGTGCGTGGGTACTACTGATGCAGGTATGTGTGTACTACAGATGTATGTGCGTGGGTACTACTGATGCAGGTGTGTGGGTACTAGTGATGCAGGTGCGTGGGTACTACTGATGCAGGTGAGTGGGTACTACTGATGTTGGTGTGTGGGTACTACTGATGCAGGTGTGTGGGTACTACTGATGCAGGTGTGTGGGTATGACCAATGTAGGTGTGTGGGTACTGCTGATGCAGGTGTGTGATTATGACCAATGTAGGTGTGTGGGTACTACTGATGCAGGTGCGTGGGTACTACTGATGCAGGTATGTGGGTACTACTGTTGCAGGTGTGTGGGTACTACTGTTGCAGGTGTGTGGGTACTACTGATGCAGGTGTGCTGGTACAATTGATGCAGGTGTGTGGGTACTACTGTTGCAGGTGTGTGGATATTACTGATGCAGGTGTGTGGAAACAACTGATGCAGGTGTGTGGGTACTACTGATGCAGGTGTGTGGGTACTACTGATGCGGGTGTGTGGGTTCGGCTGATGCAGGTGTGTATGTACTACCGATGCAGGTATGTGGGTACTGCTGATGCAGGTGTGTGGGTACTACTGATGCAGGTGTGTGGGTACTTCTGATGCAGGTGCGTGGGTACTACTAATGCAGGTGAGTGGATACTACTGATGCACGTGTGTGGGTACTACTGATGTATGTGTGTGGGTACTACTGATGCACGTGTGTGGGTACTACTGATGTATGTGTGTGGGTACTACTGATGCAGGTGTGTGGATATTATTGACGCAGGTGTATGGAAACAACTGATGCAGGTGTGTGAGTACTACTGATGCAGTTGTGAGAGTACTACTGATGCAGGTGTGTGGGTACTACCGATGCAGGTGCATGGGTACTACTGATGCAGGTGTGTGGGTATGACTGATCCAACTGTGTGGATACTACTGATCCAACTGTGTCGATACTACTGATGTAGGTTTGTGGGTACTACTGCTGCAGGTGTGTGGATACTACTGATGCAGGTATGTGGGTACTACTGATGTATGTGTGTAGGTACCACTGATGTATGTGTGTGGGTACTACTGATGCAGGTGTGTTGGTACTACTGATGTAGCTGTGTGGGTACTAATGATGCAGGTGCGTCGGTACTACCGATGCAGGTGGGTGGGTATGACTGATCCAACTGTGTGGATACTACTGATGCAGGTTTTGTGGCTACTACTGCTGCAGGTGTGTGGGTAGTACTGATGCAGGTGCGTGAGTACTACTGATGCAGGTGTGTGGGTACGTCTGATGCAGGTGTGTGGGTACTACTGATGCAGGTGTGTGGGTACTACTGATGCAGGCGTGTGGGTACTACTGATGCACGTATGTGGGTACTACTGATGCAGGTGAGTGGATACTACTGATGCACGTGTGTGGGTACTACTGATGTATGTGTGTGTATACTACTGATGCAAGTGTGTGGATATTACTGATGCAGGTGTATGCAAACAACTAATGCAGGTGTGTGAGTACTACTGATGCAGTTGTGAGAGTACTACTGATGCAGGTGTGTGGGTACTACCGATGCAGGTGCATGGGTACTACTGATGTAGGTGTGTGGGTATGACTGATCCAACTGTGTGGATACTACTGATGCAGGTTTTGTGGCTACTACTGCTGCAGGTGTGTGGGTAGTACTGATGCAGGTGCGTGAGTACTACTGATGCAGGTGTGTGGGTACTACTGATGCAGGTGTGTGGGTACTACTGATGCAGATGTGTGGGTACTACTGATGCAGGTGTGTGGGTACTACTGATGCACGTGTGTGGGTACTACTGATGCAGGTGAGTGGATACTACTGATGCACATGTGTGGGTACTACTGATGTATGTGTGTGGGTACTACTGATGCAGGTGTGTGGATATTACTGATGCAGGTGAATGGAAACAACTGATGCAGGTGTGTGGGTACTACCGATCCAGGTGTGTGGGTACGACTGATCCAACTGTGGCGATACTATTGATGGAGGTTTGTGGGTACTACTGCTGCAGGTGTGTGGATACTACTGATGCAGGTTTGTGGGTACTACTGATGTATGTGTGTGGGTACTAGTGATGCAGTTGTTTGATTACTACTGATGCAGGTTTGTGAGTACTACTGATGCAGGTGTGCGGGTACTACTGATGCAGGTGTGTGGGTACTACTGATGCAGGTGTGTGGGTATTACTGATGCAGGTCTGTGGGTACTACAGATGTATGTGTGTGGGTATTACTGATGCAGGTGTGTGGGTACTACTGATGCAGTTGTGTGGGTATGACCAATGTAGGTGTGTGGATACTACTGATGTAGGTGTGTGGGTACTACTGATGCAGGTGCGTGGGTACTACTGATGCAGGTATGTGGGTACTACAGATGTATGTGTGTGGGTATTACTGATGCAGGTGTGTGGGTACTACTGATGCAGTTGTGTGGGTACTACTGATATTGGTGTGTGGGTAATACTGATGCAGGTGTGTGGGTACTACTGATGGAGGTGTGCGGGTACTACTAAAGCAGTTGTGTGGGTACTACAGATGTATGTGTGTGGGTATTACTGATGCAGGTGTGTGGGTACTACTGATGCAGTTGTGTGGGTACTACTGATATTGGTGTGTGGGTAATACTGATGCAGGTGTGTGGGTACTACTGATGTTGGTGTGTGGGTGCTGCTGATGCAGTTGTGTGGGTACTACCGATGCAGGTGTGTAAGTACGATTGATCCAACTGTGTCGATACTACTGATGCAGGTGTGTGGGTACTACTGCTGCAGGTGTGTGGGTACTACTGCTGCAGGTGTGCGGGTACTACTGATGCAGGTGCGTGAGTACTACTGATGCAGGTGCGTGGGTACTACTGATGCAGGTGCGTGAGTACTACTGATGCAGGTGCGTGGGTACTACTGATGCAGGTGTGTGAGTACTACTGATGTATGTGTGTGGGTACTACTGATGCAGTTGTTTGATTACTACTGATGCAGGTTTGTGAGTACTACTGATGCAGGTGTGCGGGTACTACTGATGCAGGTGTGTGGGTACTACTGATGCAGGTGTGTGGGTATTACTGATGCAGGTCTGTGGGTACTACAGATGTATGTGTGTGGGTATTACTGAGGCAGGTGTGTGGGTACTACTGATGCAGTTGTGTGGGCATGACCAATGTAGGTGTGTGGGTACTACTGATGTAGGTGTGTGGGTACTACTGATGCAGGTGCGTGGGTACTACTGATGCAGGTATGTGGGTACTACAGATGTATGTGTGTGGGTATTACTGATGCAGGTGTGTGGGTACTACTGATGCAGTTGTGTGGGTACTACTGATATTGGTGTGTGGGTAATACTGATGCAGGTGTGTGGGTACTACTGATGTTGGTGTGTGGGTGCTGCTGATGCAGTTGTGTGGGTACTACCGATGCAGGTGTGTAAGTACGAACGATTCAACTGTGTCGATACTACTGATGCAGGTGTGTGGAAACAACTGATGCAGGTGGGTGGGTACTACTGATGCAGGTCTGTGGGTACTACTGCTGCAGGTGTGTGGGTACGACCAATGTAGTTGTGTGGGTACTGCTGATGCAGGTGTGTGATTATGACCAATGTAGGTGTGTGGGTACAACTGATGCAGGTGCGTGGGTACTACTGATGCAGGTATGTGGGTACTACAGATGTATGTGCGTGGGTACAACTGATGCAGTTGTGTGGGTACTAGTGATGCAGGTGCGTGGGTACTACTGATGCAGGTGAGTGGGTACTACTGATGTTGGTGTGTGGGCACTACTGATGCAGGTGTGTGGGTACTACTGATGCAGGTGTGTGGGTATGACCAATGTAGGTGTGTGGGTACTGCTGATGCAGGTGTGTGATTATGACCAATGTAGGTGTGTGGGTACTACTGATGCAGGTGCGTGGGTACTACTGATGCAGGTATGTGTGTACTACAGATGTATGTGCGTGGGTACTACTGATGCAGGTGTGTGGGTACTAGTGATGCAGGTGCGTGGGTACTACTGATGCAGGTGAGTGGGTACTACTGATGTTGGTGTGTGGGTACTACTGATGCAGGTGTGTGGGTACTACTGATGCAGGTGTGTGGGTATGACCAATGTAGGTGTGTGGGTACTGCTGATGCAGGTGTGTGATTATGACCAATGTAGGTGTGTGGGTACTACTGATGCAGGTGCGTGGGTACTACTGATGCAGGTATGTGGGTACTACTGTTGCAGGTGTGTGGGTAATACTGTTGCAGGTGTGTGGGTACTACTGATGCAGGTGTGCTGGTACAATTGATGCAGGTGTGTGGGTACTACTGTTGCAGGTGTGTGGATATTACTGATGCAGGTGTGTGGAAACAACTGATGCAGGTGTGTGGGTACTACTGATGCAGGTGTGTGGGTACTACTGATGCGGGTGTGTGGGTTCGGCTGATGCAGGTGTGTATGTACTACCGATGCAGGTATGTGGGTACTGCTGATGCAGGTGTGTGGGTACTACTGATGCAGGTGTGTGGGTACTTCTGATGCAGGTGCGTGGGTACTACTAATGCAGGTGAGTGGGTACTACTGATGCAGGTGTGTGGGTGCTGCTGATGCAATTGTGTGGGTACTACTGATGTATGTGCGTGGGTACTAGTGATGCAGGTGTGTGGGTACTACCGATGCAGGTGTGTGGGTACAACTGATCCAACTGTGTCGATACTACTGATGGAGGTTTGTGGGTACTACTGCTGCAGGTGTGTGGATACTACTGATGCAGGTGTTTGGGTACTACTGATGTATGTGTGTAGGTACCATTGATGTATGTGTGTGGGTACTACTGATGCAGGTGTGTTGGTACTACTGATGTAGCTGTGTGGGTACTAATGATGCAGGTGCGTCGGTACTACCGATGCAGGTGTGTGGGTATGACTGATCCAACTGTGTGGATACTACTGATGCAGGTTTTGTGGCTACTACTGCTGCAGGTGTGGGTAGTACTGATGCAGGTGCGTGAGTACTACTGATGCAGGTGTGTGGGTACTTCTGATGCAGGTGTGTGGGTACTACTGATGCAGGTGTGTGGGTACTACTAATGCAGGTGTGTGGGTACTACTGATGCACGTGTGTGGGTACTACTGATGCAGGTGAGTGGATACTACTGATGCACGTGTGTGGGTACTACTGATGTATGTGTGTGGGTACTACTGATGCACGTGTGTGGGTACTACTGATGTATGTGTGTGGGTACTACTGATGCAGGTGTGTGGATATTATTGACGCAGGTGTATGGAAACAACTGATGCAGGTGTGTGAGTACTACTGATGCAGTTGTGAGAGTACTACTGATGCAGGTGTGTGGGTACTACCGATGCAGGTGCATGGGTACCACTGATGCAGGTGTGTGGGTATGACTGATCCAACTGTGTGGATACTACTGATCCAACTGTGTCGATACTACTGATGTAGGTTTGTGGGTACTACTGCTGCAGGTGTGTGGATACTACTGATGCAGGTATGTGGGTATACTGATGTATGTGTGTAGGTACCACTGATGTATGTGTGTGGGTACTACTGATGCAGGTGTGTTGGTACTACTGATGTAGCTGTGTGGGTACTAATGATGCAGGTGCGTCGGTACTACCGATGCAGGTGGGTGGGTATGACTGATCCAACTGTGTGGATACTACTGATGCAGGTTTTGTGGCTACTACTGCTGCAGGTGTGTGGGTAGTACTGATGCAGGTGCGTGAGTACTACTGATGCAGGTGTGTGGGTACGTCTGATGCAGGTGTGTGGGTACTACTGATGCAGGTGTGTGGGTACTACTGATGCAGGCGTGTGGGTACTACTGATGCACGTATGTGGGTACTACTGATGCAGGTGAGTGGATACTACTGATGCACGTGTGTGGGTACTACTGATGTATGTGTGTGTATACTACTGATGCAGGTGTGTGGATATTACTGATGCAGGTGTATGGAAACAACTGATACAGGTGTGTGAGTACTACTGATGCAGTTGTGTGGGAACTACTGATGCAGGTGTGTGGGTACTACTGATGCAGGTGTGTGGGTACTACTGATGCAGGTATGTGGGTACTACTGATGCACGTGTGTGGGTACTACTGATGCAGGTGAGTGGATACTACTGATGCACGTGTGTGGGTACTACTGATGTATGTGTGTGGGTACTACTGATGCAGGTGTGTGGATATTACTGATGCAGGTGAATGGAAACAACTGATGCAGGTGTGTGAGTACTACTGATGCAGTTGTGAGAGTACTACTGATGCAGGTGTGTGGGTACTACCGATGCAGGTGCATGGGTACTACTGATGCAGGTGTGTGGGTACTACTGATGCAGTTGAATGGGTACTACTGATGCAGGTGTGTGAGTACTACTGATGCAGGTGTGTGGGTACTACTGATGCAGGTGTGTGGGTACTACTGTTGCGGGTGTGTGGGTACTACTGATGCAGGTGTGTGGGTACTACTGATGCAGGTGCGTGGGTACAACCCATGCAGGTGTGTGGGTACGACTGATCCTACTGTGTGGATACTACTGATGCAGGTTTTGTGGGTACTACTGCTGCAGGTGTGTGGGTAGTACTGATGCAGGTGCGTGAGTACTACTGATGCAGGTTTTGTGGGTACTACTGCTGCAGGTGTGTGGGTAGTACTGATGCAGGTGCTTGAGTACCACTGATGCAGGTGTGTGGGTACTACTGATGCAGGTGTGTGGGTACTACTGATGTAGGTGTGTGGGTACTACTGATGTAGGTGTGTGGGTACTACTGATGCAGGTGTGTGGGTAGTACTGATGCAGTTGTGTAGGTACTACTGATGCAGGTGTGTGGGTACTACTGATGCAGGTGTACGGGTACTACTGATGCAGATGTGCGGGCACTATTGATACAGGTGTGCGGGTACTACTGATGCAGGTGTGGGGATACTACTGATGCAGTTGTGTTCGAAACAACTGATGCAGGTGTGTGGGTACTACTTCTGCAGGTGTGTGGGTACTACTGCTGCAGGTGTGTGGGTACTACTGATGCAGGTGCGTGAGTACTACTGATGCAGGTGTGTGGGTACTACTGATGCAGGTTTGTGGGAACTACTGATGCAGGTGTGCGGGTTATACTAATGCAGGTGTGTGGGTACTACTGATGCAGGTGTGTGGGTATTACTGATGCAGGTGTGTGGGTATTACTGATGTATGTGTGTGGGTACTGCTGCTGCTGTTGTGTGGGTATGACCAATGTAGGTGTGTGGTTACTACTGATGTAGGTGTGTGGGTACTACTGAAGCAGGTGCGTGGGTACTACTGATGCAGGTATGTGGGTACTACAGATGTATGTGTGTGGGTATTACTGATGCAGGTGTGTGGGTACTACTGATGCAGGTGTGTGGGTACTACTGATATTGGTGTGTGGGTAACACTGATGCAGGTGTGTGGGTACTACTGATGTTGGTGTGTGGGTGCTGCAGATGCAGTTGTGTGGGTACTACCGATGCAGGTGTGTAAGTACGATTGATCCAACTGTGTCGATACTACTTATGCAGGTGTGTGGAAACAACTGATGCAGGTGGGTGGGTACTACTGATGCAGGTGTGTGGATACTATTGCTGCTGGTGTGTAGGTATGACCAATGTAGGTGTGTGGGTACTACTGATGCAGGTATGTGGGTACTACTGTTGCAGGTGTGTGGGTACTACTGATGTATGTGCGTGAGTACTACTGATGCAGGTATGTGGGTACTACTGATGCAGGTGCGTGGGTAGTACTGATGCAGGTGAGTGGGTACTACTGATGTTGGTGTGTGGGTACTACTGATGCAGGTGTGTGGGTACTACTGATGCAGGTATGTGGGTACTACTGTTGCAGGTGTGTGGGTACTACTGTTGCAGGTGTGTGGGTACTACTGATGCAGGTGTGTGGGTACTACTGATGCAGGTGTGTGGGTACTACTGATGCGGGTGTGTGGGTTCGGCTGATGCAGGTGTGTGTGTACTACCGATGCAGGTGTATGGGTACTACTGATGCAGGTGTGTGGGTACTACTGATGCAGGTGTGTGGGTACTTCTGATGCAGGTGCGTGGGTACTACTGATGCAGGTGAGTGGGTACTACTGATGTTGGTGTGAGGGTACTACTGATGCAGGTGTGTGGGTGCTGCTGATGCAGGTGTGTGGGTACTACTGATGTATGTGCGTGGGTACTAGTGATGCAGGTGTGTGGGTACTACCGATGCAGGTGTGTGGGTACGACTGATCCAACTGTGTCGATACTACTGATGGAGGTTTGTGGGTACTACTGCTGCAGGTGTGTGGATACTACTGATGCAGGTGTGTGGGTACTACTGATGTATGTGTGTGGGTACCACTTATGTATGTGTGTGGGTACTACTGATGCAGGTGTGTTGGTAATACTGATGTAGCTGTGTGGGTACTAATGATGCAGGTATGTGGGTACTACTGTTGCAGGTGTGTGGGTACTACTGTTGCAAGTGTGTGGGTACTAGTGATGCAGGTGCGTGGGTAGTACTGATGCAGGTGAGTGGGTACTACTGATGTTGGTGTGTGGGTACTACTGATGCAGGTGTGTGGGTACTACTGATGCAGGTATGTGGGTACTACTGTTGCAGGTGTGTGGGTACTACTGTTGCAGGTGTGTGGGTACTGCTGATGCAGGTGTGTGGGTACTACTGATGCAGGTGTGTGGGTACTTCTGATGCAGGTGCGTGGGTACTACTGATGCAGGTGAGTGGGTACTACTGATGTTGGTGTGAGGGTACTACTGATGCAGGTGTGTGGGTACTACTGATGTTGGTGTGAGGGTACTACTGATGCAGGTGTGTGGGTACTACTGATGCAGGTATGTGGGACTACTGTTGCAGGTGTGTGGGTACTACTGTTGCAGGTGTGTGGGTACTACTGATGCAGGTGTGTGGATACTACTGATGCAGGTGTGTGGGCACTACTGATGCGGGTGTGTGGGTTCGGCTGATGCAGGTGTGTGTGTACTACCGATGCAGGTGTGTGGGTACTACTGATGCAGGTGTGTGGGTACTACTGATGCAGGTGTGTGGTACTTCTGATGCAGGTGTGTGGGTACTACTGATGCAGGTGTGTGGGTACTTCTGATGCAGGTGCGTGGGTACTACTGATGCAGGTGAGTGGGTACTACTGATGTTGGTGTGAGGGTACTACTGATGCAGGTGTGTGGGTGCTGCTGATGCAGGTGTGTGGGTACTACTGATGTATGTGCGTGGGTACTAGTGATGCAGGTGTGTGGGTACTACCGACGCAGGTGTGTGTGTACGACTGATCCAACTGTGTCGATACTACTGATGGAGGTTTGTGGGTACTACTGCTGCAGGTGTGTGGATACTACTGATGCAGGTGTGTGGGTACTAATGATGTATGTGTGTGGGTACCACTTATGTATGTGTGTGGGTACTACTGATGCAGGTGTGTTGGTAATACTGATGTAGCTGTGTGGGTACTAATGATGCAGGTATGTGGGTACTACTGTTGCAGGTGTGTGGGTACAACTGTTGCAAGTGTGTGGGTACTAGTGATGCACGTGCGTGGGTAGTACTGATGCAGGTGAGTGGGTACTACTGATGTTGGTGTGTGGGTACTACTGATGCAGGTGTGTGGGTACTACTGATGCAGGTATGTGGGTACTACTGTTGCAGGTGTGTGGGTACTACTGTTGCAGGTGTGTGGGTACTGCTGATGCAGGTGTGTGGGTACTACTGATGCAGGTGTGTGGGTACTTCTGATGCAGGTGCGTGGGTACTACTGATGCAGGTGAGTGGGTACTACTGATATTGGTGTGAGGGTACTACTGATGCAGGTGTGTGGTGCTGCTGATGCAGGTGTGTGGGTACTACTGATGTATGTGCGTGGGTACTAGTGATGCAGGTGTGTGGGTACTACCGATGCAGGTGTGTGGGTACGACTGATCCAACTGTGTCGATACTACTGATGGAGGTTTGTGGGTACTACTGCTGCAGGTGTGTGGATACTACTGATGCAGGTGTGTGGGTACTACTGATGTATGTGTGTGGGTACCACTGATGTATGTGTGTGGGTACTACTGATGCAGGTGTGTTGGTACTACTGATGTAGCTGTGTGGGTACTAATGATGCAGGTATGTGGGTACTACTGTTGCAGGTGTGTGGGTACTACTGTTGCAAGTGTGTGGGTACTAGTGATGCAGGTGCGTGGGTAGTACTGATGCAGGTGAGTGGGTACTACTGATGTTGGTGTGTGGGTACTACTGATGCAGGTGTGTGGGTACTACTGATGCAGGTATGTGGGTACTACTGTTGCAGGTGTGTGGGTACTACTGTTGCAGGTGTGTGGGTACTGCTGATGCAGGTGTGTGGGTACTACTGATGCAGGTGTGTGGGTACTTCTGATGCAGGTGCGTGGGTACTACTGATGCAGGTGAGTGGGTACTACTGATGTTGGTGTGAGGGTACTACTGATGCAGGTGTGTGGGTACTACTGATGTTGGTGTGAGGGTACTACTGATGCAGGTGTGTGGGTACTACTGATGCAGGTATGTGGGACTACTGTTGCAGGTGTGTGGGTACTACTGTTGCAGGTGTGTGGGTACTACTGATGCAGGTGTGTGGATACTACTGATGCAGGTGTGTGGGCACTACTGATGCGGGTGTGTGGGTTCGGCTGATGCAGGTGTGTGTGTACTACCGATGCAGGTGTGTGGGTACTACTGATGCAGGTGTGTGGGTACTACTGATGCAGGTGTGTGGTACTTCTGATGCAGGTGTGTGGGTACTACTGATGCAGGTGTGTGGGTACTTCTGATGCAGGTGCGTGGGTACTACTGATGCAGGTGAGTGGGTACTACTGATGTTGGTGTGAGGGTACTACTGATGCAGGTGTGTGGGTGCTGCTGATGCAGGTGTGTGGGTACTACTGATGTATGTGCGTGGGTACTAGTGATGCAGGTGTGTGGGTACTACCGACGCAGGTGTGTGTGTACGACTGATCCAACTGTGTCGATACTACTGATGGAGGTTTGTGGGTACTACTGCTGCAGGTGTGTGGATACTACTGATGCAGGTGTGTGGGTACTACTGATGTATGTGTGTGGGTACCACTTATGTATGTGTGTGGGTACTACTGATGCAGGTGTGTTGGTAATACTGATGTAGCTGTGTGGGTACTAATGATGCAGGTATGTGGGTACTACTGTTGCAGGTGTGTGGGTACAACTGTTGCAAGTGTGTGGGTACTAGTGATGCACGTGCGTGGGTAGTACTGATGCAGGTGAGTGGGTACTACTGATGTTGGTGTGTGGGTACTACTGATGCAGGTGTGTGGGTACTACTGATGCAGGTATGTGGGTACTACTGTTGCAGGTGTGTGGGTACTACTGTTGCAGGTGTGTGGGTACTGCTGATGCAGGTGTGTGGGTACTACTGATGCAGGTGTGTGGGTACTTCTGATGCAGGTGCGTGGGTACTACTGATGCAGGTGAGTGGGTACTACTGATGTTGGTGTGAGGGTACTACTGATGCAGGTGTGTGGGTGCTGCTGATGCAGGTGTGTGGGTACTACTGATGTATGTGCGTGGGTACTAGTGATGCAGGTGTGTGGGTACTACCGATGCAGGTGTGTGGGTACGACTGATCCAACTGTGTCGATACTACTGATGGAGGTTTGTGGGTACTACTGCTGCAGGTGTGTGGATACTACTGATGCAGGTGTGTGGGTACTACTGATGTATGTGTGTGGGTACCACTGATGTATGTGTGTGGGTACTACTGATGCAGGTGTGTTGGTACTACTGATGTAGCTGTGTGGGTACTAATGATGCAGGTGCGTGGGTACTACCGATGCAGGTGTGTGGGTATGACTGATCCAACTGTGTGGATACTATTGATGCAGGTTTTGTGGCTACTACTGCTGCAGTTCTTTGGGTAGTACTGATGCAGGTGCGTGAGTACTACTGATACAGGTGTGTGCGTACTACTGATGCAGGTG
The DNA here is from genome assembly GCF_048934315.1 of Petromyzon marinus. Classification (NCBI taxonomy): domain Eukaryota; kingdom Metazoa; phylum Chordata; class Hyperoartia; order Petromyzontiformes; family Petromyzontidae; genus Petromyzon; species Petromyzon marinus. Next base: position 10,274,568 of record NC_133682.1, on the reverse strand, counting down.
TGTGGGTACTACTGATGCAGGTGTGTGGGTACTACTGATGCAGGTGAGTGGATACTACTGATGCACGTGTGTGGATACTACTGATGTATGTGTGTGGGTACTACTGATGCAGGTGTGTGGATATTACTGATGCAAGTGTACAGAAACAACTGATGCAGGTGTGTCAGTACTACTGATGCAGTTGTGAGAGTACTACAGATGCAGGTGTGTGGGTACTACCGATGCAGGTGCATGGGTACTACTGATGCAGGTGTGTGGGTACTACTGATGCAGGTGCATGGGTACTACTGATGCAGGTGTGTGAGTACTACTGATGCAGGTGTGTGGGTACTACTGATGCAGGTGTGTGGGTACTACTGTTGCGGGTGTGTGGGTACTACTGAGGCAGGTGTGGGTAGTACTGATGCAGGTGCGTGGGTACTACCGATGCAGGTGTGTGGGTACGACTGATCCAACTGTGTGGATACTACTGATGCAGGTTTTGTGGGTACTACTGCTGCAGGTGTTTGGGGAGTACTGATGCAGGTGCGTGCGTACTACTGATGCAGGTGTGTCAGTACTACTGATGCAGGTGTGTGGGTACTACTGATGCAGGTGTGTGGGTACTACTGTTGCAGGTGTGTGGATATTACTGATGCAGGTGTGTTGGTACTACTGATGTAGCTGTGTGGGTACTAATGATGCAGGTGCGTGGGTACTACTGATGCAGGTGTGTGGGTACTACCCATGCAGGTGTGTGGGTACGACTGATGTAGGTGCGTGAGTACTACTGATGCAGGTGTGTGGGTACTACTGATGCAGGTGTGTGGGTACTACTGATGCAGGTGTGTGGGTACTACTGATGCAGGTGTGTGGGTACTACTGTTGCAGGTGTGTGGATATTACTGATGAAGGTGTGTGGAAAGAACTGATGCAGGTGTGTGGGTACTACTGATGCAGGTGTGTGGGTACTACTGATGCACCTGTGTGGGTACTACTGATGCAGGTGTGTGGGTACTACTGATGCAAGTGAGTGGGTACTACTGCTGCACGTGTGTGGGTACTACTGATGCATGTGTGTGGGTACTACGGATGCAGGTTTTGTGGCTACTACTGCTGCAGTTCTGTGGGTAGTACTGATGCAGGTGCGTGAGTACTACTGATGCAGGTGTGTGGGTACTACTGATGCAGGTGTGTGGGTACTACTGATGCAGATGTGTGGGTACTACTGATGCAGGTGAGTGGATAATACTGATGCACGTGTGTGGATACTAGTGATGAATGTGTGTGGGTACTACTGATGCAGGTGTGTGGATATTACTGATGCAGGTGTATGGAAACAACTGATGCAGGTGTGTTAGTACTACTGATGCAGTTGTGAGAGTACTACTGATGCAGGTGTGTGAGTACTACTGATGCAGGTGTGTGGATACTATTGCTGCAGGTGTGTAGGTATGACCAATGTAGGTGTGTGGGTACTACTGATGCAGGTATGTGGGTACTACTGTTGCAGGTGTGTGGGTACTACTGATGTATGTGCGTGAGTACTACTGATGCAGGTGTGTGGGTACTACTGATGCAGGTGCGTGGGTAGTACTGATGCAGGTGAGTGGGTACTACTGATGTTGGTGTGTGGGTACTACTGATGCAGGTGTGTGGGTACTACTGATGCAGGTATGTGGGTACTACTGTTGCAGGTGTGTGGGTACTACTGTTGCAGGTGTGTGGGTACTACTGATGCAGGTGTGTGGGTACTACTGATGCAGGTGTGTGGGTACTACTGATGCGGGTGTGTGGGTTCGGCTGATGCAGGTGTGTGTGTACTACCGATGCAGGTGTATGGGTACTACTGATGCAGGTGTGTGGGTACTACTGATGCAGGTGTGTGGGTACTTCTGATGCAGGTGCGTGGGTACTACTGATGCAGGTGAGTGGGTACTACTGATGTTGGTGTGAGGGTACTACTGATGCAGGTGTGTGGGTGCTGCTGATGCAGGTGTGTGGGTACTACTGATGTATGTGCGTGGGTACTAGTGATGCAGGTGTGTGGGTACTACCGATGCAGGTGTGTGGGTACGACTGATCCAACTGTGTCGATACTACTGATGGAGGTTTGTGGGTACTACTGCTGCAGGTGTGTGGATACTACTGATGCAGGTGTGTGGGTACTACTGATGTATGTGTGTGGGTACCACTTATGTATGTGTGTGGGTACTACTGATGCAGGTGTGTTGGTAATACTGATGTAGCTGTGTGGGTACTAATGATGCAGGTATGTGGGTACTACTGTTGCAGGTGTGTGGGTACTACTGTTGCAAGTGTGTGGGTACTAGTGATGCAGGTGCGTGGGTAGTACTGATGCAGGTGAGTGGGTACTACTGATGTTGGTGTGTGGGTACTACTGATGCAGGTGTGTGGGTACTACTGATGCAGGTATGTGGGTACTACTGTTGCAGGTGTGTGGGTACTACTGTTGCAGGTGTGTGGGTACTGCTGATGCAGGTGTGTGGGTACTACTGATGCAGGTGTGTGGGTACTTCTGATGCAGGTGCGTGGGTACTACTGATGCAGGTGAGTGGGTACTACTGATGTTGGTGTGAGGGTACTACTGATGCAGGTGTGTGGGTACTACTGATGTTGGTGTGAGGGTACTACTGATGCAGGTGTGTGGGTACTACTGATGCAGGTATGTGGGACTACTGTTGCAGGTGTGTGGGTACTACTTTTGCAGGTGTGTGGGTACTACTGATGCAGGTGTGTGGATACTACTGATGCAGGTGTGTGGGCACTACTGATGCGGGTGTGTGGGTTCGGCTGATGCAGGTGTGTGTGTACTACCGATGCAGGTGTGTGGGTACTACTGATGCAGGTGTGTGGGTACTACTGATGCAGGTGTGTGGTACTTCTGATGCAGGTGTGTGGGTACTACTGATGCAGGTGTGTGGGTACTTCTGATGCAGGTGCGTGGGTACTACTGATGCAGGTGAGTGGGTACTACTGATGTTGGTGTGAGGGTACTACTGATGCAGGTGTGTGGGTGCTGCTGATGCAGGTGTGTGGGTACTACTGATGTATGTGCGTGGGTACTAGTGATGCAGGTGTGTGGGTACTACCGACGCAGGTGTGTGTGTACGACTGATCCAACTGTGTCGATACTACTGATGGAGGTTTGTGGGTACTACTGCTGCAGGTGTGTGGATACTACTGATGCAGGTGTGTGGGTACTACTGATGTATGTGTGTGGGTACCACTTATGTATGTGTGTGGGTACTACTGATGCAGGTGTGTTGGTAATACTGATGTAGCTGTGTGGGTACTAATGATGCAGGTATGTGGGTACTACTGTTGCAGGTGTGTGGGTACAACTGTTGCAAGTGTGTGGGTACTAGTGATGCACGTGCGTGGGTAGTACTGATGCAGGTGAGTGGGTACTACTGATGTTGGTGTGTGGGTACTACTGATGCAGGTGTGTGGGTACTACTGATGCAGGTATGTGGGTACTACTGTTGCAGGTGTGTGGGTACTACTGTTGCAGGTGTGTGGGTACTGCTGATGCAGGTGTGTGGGTACTACTGATGCAGGTGTGTGGGTACTTCTGATGCAGGTGCGTGGGTACTACTGATGCAGGTGAGTGGGTACTACTGATGTTGGTGTGAGGGTACTACTGATGCAGGTGTGTGGGTGCTGCTGATGCAGGTGTGTGGGTACTACTGATGTATGTGCGTGGGTACTAGTGATGCAGGTGTGTGGGTACTACCGATGCAGGTGTGTGGGTACGACTGATCCAACTGTGTCGATACTACTGATGGAGGTTTGTGGGTACTACTGCTGCAGGTGTGTGGATACTACTGATGCAGGTGTGTGGGTACTACTGATGTATGTGTGTGGGTACCACTGATGTATGTGTGTGGGTACTACTGATGCAGGTGTGTTGGTACTACTGATGTAGCTGTGTGGGTACTAATGATGCAGGTATGTGGGTACTACTGTTGCAGGTGTGTGGGTACTACTGTTGCAAGTGTGTGGGTACTAGTGATGCAGGTGCGTGGGTAGTACTGATGCAGGTGAGTGGGTACTACTGATGTTGGTGTGTGGGTACTACTGATGCAGGTGTGTGGGTACTACTGATGCAGGTATGTGGGTACTACTGTTGCAGGTGTGTGGGTACTACTGTTGCAGGTGTGTGGGTACTGCTGATGCAGGTGTGTGGGTACTACTGATGCAGGTGTGTGGGTACTTCTGATGCAGGTGCGTGGGTACTACTGATGCAGGTGAGTGGGTACTACTGATGTTGGTGTGAGGGTACTACTGATGCAGGTGTGTGGGTACTACTGATGTTGGTGTGAGGGTACTACTGATGCAGGTGTGTGGGTACTACTGATGCAGGTATGTGGGACTACTGTTGCAGGTGTGTGGGTACTACTGTTGCAGGTGTGTGGGTACTACTGATGCAGGTGTGTGGATACTACTGATGCAGGTGTGTGGGCACTACTGATGCGGGTGTGTGGGTTCGGCTGATGCAGGTGTGTGTGTACTACCGATGCAGGTGTGTGGGTACTACTGATGCAGGTGTGTGGGTACTACTGATGCAGGTGTGTGGTACTTCTGATGCAGGTGTGTGGGTACTACTGATGCAGGTGTGTGGGTACTTCTGATGCAGGTGCGTGGGTACTACTGATGCAGGTGAGTGGGTACTACTGATGTTGGTGTGAGGGTACTACTGATGCAGGTGTGTGGGTGCTGCTGATGCAGGTGTGTGGGTACTACTGATGTATGTGCGTGGGTACTAGTGATGCAGGTGTGTGGGTACTACCGACGCAGGTGTGTGTGTACGACTGATCCAACTGTGTCGATACTACTGATGGAGGTTTGTGGGTACTACTGCTGCAGGTGTGTGGATACTACTGATGCAGGTGTGTGGGTACTACTGATGTATGTGTGTGGGTACCACTTATGTATGTGTGTGGGTACTACTGATGCAGGTGTGTTGGTAATACTGATGTAGCTGTGTGGGTACTAATGATGCAGGTATGTGGGTACTACTGTTGCAGGTGTGTGGGTACAACTGTTGCAAGTGTGTGGGTACTAGTGATGCACGTGCGTGGGTAGTACTGATGCAGGTGAGTGGGTACTACTGATGTTGGTGTGTGGGTACTACTGATGCAGGTGTGTGGGTACTACTGATGCAGGTATGTGGGTACTACTGTTGCAGGTGTGTGGGTACTACTGTTGCAGGTGTGTGGGTACTGCTGATGCAGGTGTGTGGGTACTACTGATGCAGGTGTGTGGGTACTTCTGATGCAGGTGCGTGGGTACTACTGATGCAGGTGAGTGGTACTACTGATGTTGGTGTGAGGGTACTACTGATGCAGGTGTGTGGGTGCTGCTGATGCAGGTGTGTGGGTACTACTGATGTATGTGCGTGGGTACTAGTGATGCAGGTGTGTGGGTACTACCGATGCAGGTGTGTGGGTACGACTGATCCAACTGTGTCGATACTACTGATGGAGGTTTGTGGGTACTACTGCTGCAGGTGTGTGGATACTACTGATGCAGGTGTGTGGGTACTACTGATGTATGTGTGTGGGTACCACTGATGTATGTGTGTGGGTACTACTGATGCAGGTGTGTTGGTACTACTGATGTAGCTGTGTGGGTACTAATGATGCAGGTGCGTGGGTACTACCGATGCAGGTGTGTGGGTATGACTGATCCAACTGTGTGGATACTATTGATGCAGGTTTTGTGGCTACTACTGCTGCAGTTCTTTGGGTAGTACTGATGCAGGTGCGTGAGTACTACTGATACAGGTGTGTGCGTACTACTGATGCAGGTGTGTGGGTACTACTGATGCAGGTGTGTGGGTACTACTGATGCAGGTGAGTGGATACTACTGATGCACGTGTGTGGATACTACTGATGTATGTGTGTGGGTACTACTGATGCAGGTGTGTGGATATTACTGATGCAGGTGTACAGAAACAACTGATGCAGGTGTGTCAGTACTACTGATGCAGTTGTGAGAGTACTACAGATGCAGGTGTGTGGGTACTACCGATGCAGGTGCATGGGTACTACTGATGCAGGTGTGTGGGTACTACTGATGCAGGTGCATGGGTACTACTGATGCAGGTGTGTGAGTACTACTGATGCAGGTGTGTGGGTACTACTGATGCAGGTGTGTGGGTACTACTGTTGCGGGTGTGTGGGTACTACTGAGGCAGGTGTGGGTAGTACTGATGCAGGTGCGTGGGTACTACCGATGCAGGTGTGTGGGTACGACTGATCCAACTGTGTGGATACTACTGATGCAGGTTTTGTGGGTACTACTGCTGCAGGTGTTTGGGGAGTACTGATGCAGGTGCGTGCGTACTACTGATGCAGGTGTGTCAGTACTACTGATGCAGGTGTGTGGGTACTACTGATGCAGGTGTGTGGGTACTACTGTTGCAGGTGTGTGGATATTACTGATGCCGGTGTGTGGAAAGAACTGATGCAGGTGTGTGGGTACTACTGATGCAGGTGTGTGGGTACTACTGATGCACCTGTGTGGGTACTACTGATGCAGGTGTGTGGGTACTACACATGCAGGTGAGTGGGTACTTCTGATGTATGTGTGTGGGTACCACTGATGTATGTGTGTGGGTACTACTGATGCAGGTGTGTTGGTACTACTTATGTAGCTGTGTGGGTACTAATGATGCAGGTGCGTGGGTACTACTGATGCAGGTGTGTGGGTACTACCCATGCAGGTGTGTGGGTACGACTGATGTAGGTGCGTGAGTACTACTGATGCAGGTGTGTGGGTACTACTGATGCAGGTGTGTGGGTACTACTGATGCAGGTGTGTGGGTACTACTGATACAGGTGTGTGGGTACTACTGTTGCAGGTGTGTGGATATTACTGATGAAGGTGTGTGGAAAGAACTGATGCAGGTGTGTGGGTACTACTGATGCAGGTGTGTGGGTACTACTGATGCACCTGTGTGGGTACTACTGATGCAGGTGTGTGGGTACTACTGATGCAAGTGAGTGGGTACTACTGCTGCACGTGTGTGGGTACTACTGATGCATGTGTGTGGGTACTACGGATGCAGGTTTTGTGGCTACTACTGCTGCAGTTCTGTGGGTAGTACTGATGCAGGTGCGTGAGTACTACTGATGCAGGTGTGTGGGTACTACTGATGCAGGTGTGTGGGTACTACTGATGCAGGTGTGTGGGTACTACTGATGCAGGTGAGTGGATAATACTGATGCACGTGTGTGGATACTAGTGATGAATGTGTGTGGGTACTACTGATGCAGGTGTGTGGATATTACTGATGCAGGTGTATGGAAACAACTGATGCAGGTGTGTCAGTACTACTGATGCAGTTGTGAGAGTACTACTGATGCAGGTGTGTGAGTACTACCGATGCAGGTGTATGGGTACTACTGATGCAGGTGTGTGGGTACTACTGATGCAGGTGCATGGGTACTACTGATGCAGGTGTGTGAGTACTACTGATGCAGGTGTGTGGGTACTACTGATGCAGGTTTGTGGGTACTACTGTTGCGGGTGTGTGGGTACTACTGATGCAGGTGTGGGTAGTACTGATGCAGGTGCGTGGGTACTACCGATGCAGGTGTGTGGGTATGACTGATCCAACTGTGTGGATACTACTGATGCAGGTTTTGTGGGTACTACTGCTGCAGGTGTGTGGGGAGTACTGATGCAGGTGCGTGAGTATTAATGATGCAGGTGTGTCAGTAATACTGATGCAGGTGTGTGGGTTCTACTGATGCAGGTGTGTGGGTACTACTGTTGCAGGTGTGTGGATATTACTGATGCCGGTGTATGGAAAGAACTGATGCAGGTGTGTGGGTACTACTGATGCAGGTGTGTGGGTACTTCTGATGCAGGTGCGTGGGTACTACTGATGCAGGTGAGTGGGTACTACTGATGTTGGTGTGAGGGTACTACTGATGCAGGTGTGTGGGTGCTGCTGATGCAGGTGTGTGGGTACTACTGATGTATGTGCGTGGGTACTAGTGATGCAGGTGTGTGGGTACTACCGATGCAGGTGTGTGGGTACGACTGATCCAACTGTGTCGATACTACTGATGGAGGTTTGTGGGTACTACTGCTGCAGGTGTGTGGATACTACTGATGCAGGTGTGTGGGTACTACTGATGTATGTGTGTGGGTACCACTGATGTATGTGTGTGGGTACTACTGATGCAGGTGTGTTGGTACTACTGATGTAGCTGTGTGGGTACTAATGATGCAGGTGCGTGGGTACTACCGATGCAGGTGTGTGGGTATGACTGATCCAACTGTGTGGATACTATTGATGCAGGTTTTGTGGCTACTACTGCTGCAGTTCTTTGGGTAGTACTGATGCAGGTGCGTGAGTACTACTGATACAGGTGTGTGCGTACTACTGATGCAGGTGTGTGGGTACTACTGATGCAGGTGTGTGGGTACTACTGATGCAGGTGAGTGGATACTACTGATGCACGTGTGTGGATACTACTGATGTATGTGTGTGGGTACTACTGATGCAGGTGTGTGGATATTACTGATGCAGGTGTACAGAAACAACTGATGCAGGTGTGTCAGTACTACTGATGCAGTTGTGAGAGTACTACAGATGCAGGTGTGTGGGTACTACCGATGCAGGTGCATGGGTACTACTGATGCAGGTGTGTGGGTACTACTGATGCAGGTGCATGGGTACTACTGATGCAGGTGTGTGAGTACTACTGATGCAGGTGTGTGGGTACTACTGATGCAGGTGTGTGGGTACTACTGTTGCGGGTGTGTGGGTACTACTGAGGCAGGTGTGGGTAGTACTGATGCAGGTGCGTGGGTACTACCGATGCAGGTGTGTGGGTACGACTGATCCAACTGTGTGGATACTACTGATGCAGGTTTTGTGGGTACTACTGCTGCAGGTGTTTGGGGAGTACTGATGCAGGTGCGTGCGTACTACTGATGCAGGTGTGTCAGTACTACTGATGCAGGTGTGTGGGTACTACTGATGCAGGTGTGTGGGTACTACTGTTGCAGGTGTGTGGATATTACTGATGCCGGTGTGTGGAAAGAACTGATGCAGGTGTGTGGGTACTACTGATGCAGGTGTGTGGGTACTACTGATGCACCTGTGTGGGTACTACTGATGCAGGTGTGTGGGTACTACACATGCAGGTGAGTGGGTACTTCTGATGTATGTGTGTGGGTACCACTGATGTATGTGTGTGGGTACTACTGATGCAGGTGTGTTGGTACTACTTATGTAGCTGTGTGGGTACTAATGATGCAGGTGCGTGGGTACTACTGATGCAGGTGTGTGGGTACTACCCATGCAGGTGTGTGGGTACGACTGATGTAGGTGCGTGAGTACTACTGATGCAGGTGTGTGGGTACTACTGATGCAGGTGTGTGGGTACTACTGATGCAGGTGTGTGGGTACTACTGATGCAGGTGTGTGGGTACTACTGTTGCAGGTGTGTGGATATTACTGATGAAGGTGTGTGGAAAGAACTGATGCAGGTGTGTGGGTACTACTGATCCAGGTGTGTGGGTACTACTGATGCACCTGTGTGGGTACTACTGATGCAGGTGTGTGGGTACTACTGATGCAAGTGAGTGGGTACTACTGCTGCACGTGTGTGGGTACTACTGATGCATGTGTGTGGGTACTACGGATGCAGGTTTTGTGGCTACTACTGCTGCAGTTCTGTGGGTAGTACTGATGCAGGTGCGTGAGTACTACTGATGCAGGTGTGTGGGTACTACTGATGCAGGTGTGTGGGTACTACTGATGCAGGTGTGTGGGTACTACTGATGCAGGTGAGTGGATAATACTGATGCACGTGTGTGGATACTAGTGATGAATGTGTGTGGGTACTACTGATGCAGGTGTGTGGATATTACTGATGCAGGTGTATGGAAACAACTGATGCAGGTGTGTCAGTACTACTGATGCAGTTGTGAGAGTACTACTGATGCAGGTGTGTGAGTACTACCGATGCAGGTGTATGGGTACTACTGATGCAGGTGTGTGGGTACTACTGATGCAGGTGCATGGGTACTACTGATGCAGGTGTGTGAGTACTACTGATGCAGGTGTGTGGGTACTACTGATGCAGGTTTGTGGGTACTACTGTTGCGGGTGTGTGGGTACTACTGATGCAGGTGTGGGTAGTACTGATGCAGGTGCGTGGGTACTACCGATGCAGGTGTGTGGGTATGACTGATCCAACTGTGTGGATACTACTGATGCAGGTTTTGTGGGTACTACTGCTGCAGGTGTGTGGGGAGTACTGATGCAGGTGCGTGAGTATTAATGATGCAGGTGTGTCAGTAATACTGATGCAGGTGTGTGGGTTCTACTGATGCAGGTGTGTGGGTACTACTGTTGCAGGTGTGTGGATATTACTGATGCCGGTGTATGGAAAGAACTGATGCAGGTGTGTGGGTACTACTGATGCAGGTGTGTGGGTACTACTGATGCGCTGTGTGGGTACTACTGATGCAGGTGTGTGGGTACTACACATGCAGGTGAGTGGGTACTACTGATGCAGGTGTGTGGGTACTACTGATGCAGGTGAGTGGATAATACTGATGCACGTGTGTGGATACTACTGATGAATGTGTGTGGGTACTACTGATGCAGGTGTGTGGATATTACTGATGCAGGTGTATGGAAACAACTGATGCAGGTGTGTCAGTACTACTGATGCAGTTGTGAGAGTACTACTGATGCAGGTGTGTGAGTACTACCGATGCAGGTGTATAAGTACTACTGATGCAGGTGTGTGGGTACTACTGATGCAGGTGCATGGGTACTACTGATGCAGGTGTGTGAGTACTACTGATGCAGGTGTGTGGGTACTACTGATGCAGGTTTGTGGGTACTACTGTTGCGGGTGTGTGGGTACTACTGATGCAGGTGTGGGTAGTACTGATGCAGGTGCGTGGGTACTACCGATGCAGGTGTGTGGGTACGACTGATCCAACTGTGTGGATACTACTGATGCAGGTTTTGTGGGTACTACTGCTGCAGGTATGTGGGGAGTACTGATGCAGGTGCGTGAGTACTAATGATGCAGGTGTGTCAGTACTACTGATGCAGGTGTGTGGGTACTACTGATGCAGGTGTGTGGTACTACTGTTGCAGGTGTGTGGATATTACTGATGCCGGTGTATGGAAAGAGCTGATGCAGGTGTGTGGGTACTACTGATGCAGGTGTGTGGGTACTACTGATGCGCTGTGTGGGTACTACTGATGCAGGTGTGTGGGTACTACACATGCAGGTGAGTGGGTACTACTGATGTATGTGTGTGGGTACCACTGATGTATGTGTGTGGGTACTACTGATGCAGGTGTGTTGGTACTACTGATGTAGCTGTGTGGGTACTAATGATGCAGGTGCGTGGGTACTACTGATGCAGGTATTTGGGTACTACAGATGTATGTGAGTGGGTACTACTGATCCAACTGTGTGGATACTACTGATGAAGGTTTTGTGGCTACTACTGCTACAGGTGTGTGGGTAGTACTGATGCAGGTGCGTGAGTACTACTGATGCAGGTGTGTGGGTACTACTGATGCAGGTGTGTGGGTACTACTGATGCTGGTGTGTGCGTACTACTGATGCAGGTGTGTGGGTACTACTGATGCACGTGTGTGGGTACTACTGATGCAGGTGAGTGGATACTACTGATGCACGTGTGTGGGTACTACTGATGTATGTTTGTGGGTACTACTGAAGCAGGTGTGTGGATATTACTGATGCAGGTGCATGGGTACTACTGATGCAGATGTGTGGGTACTACTGTTGCGGGTGTGTGGGTACTACTGATGCAGGTGTGTGAGTACTAACGATGCAGGTGCGTGGGTACTACCGATGCAGGAGTGTGGCTACGACTGATCCAACTGTGTGGATGCTACTGATGCAGGTTTTGTGGGTACTACTGCTGCAGGTGTGTAGGTAGTACTGATGTAGGTGCGTGAGTACTACTGATGCAGGTGTGTGTGTACTACTGATGCAGGTGTGTGGGTACTACTGATGCAGGTGTGTGGGTACTACTGTTGCAGGTGTGTGGATATTACTGATGCAGGTGTGTGGAAAGAACTGATGCAGGTGTGTGGGTACTACTGATGCAGGTGTGTGGGTACTACTGATGCACCTGTGTGGGTACTACTGATGCAGGTGAGTGAGTACTACTGCTGCACGTGTGTGGGTACTACTGATGCATGTGTGTGGTTACTACAGATGCAGGTGCGTGGGTACTACTGATGCAGGTGAGTGGGTACTACTGATGTTGGTGTGAGGGTACTTCTGATGCAGGTGTGTGGGTACTACTGATATTGATGTGTGGGTGCTGCTGATGCAGGTGTGTGGGTGCTGCTGATGCAATTGTGTTGGTACTACTGATGTATGTGCGTGGGTACTAGTGATGCAGGTGTGTGGGTACTACCGATGCAGGTGTGTGGGTACTACTGATGCAGGTGTTTTGGTACTACTGATGTAGCTGTGTGGGTACTAATGATGCAGGTGCGTGGGTACTACTGATGTATGTGTGTGGGTACCACTGATGTATGTGTGTGGGTACTACTGATGCAGGTGTTTTGGTACTACTGATGTAGCTGTGTGGGTACTAATGATGCAGGTGCGTGGGTACTACCGATGCAGGTGTGTGGGTATGACTGATCCAACTGTGTGGATACTACTGATGCATGTTTGTGGCTACTACTGCTGCAGGTGTGTGGGTAGTACTGATGCAGGTGCGTGAGTACTACTGATGCAGGTGTGTGGGTACTACTGATGCAGGTGTGTGGGTACTACTGATGCAGGTGTGTGGGTACTACTGATGCAGGTGTGTGGGTACTACTGATGCAGGTGTGTGGGTACTACTGATGCAGGTGAGTGGATACTACTGATGCACGTGTGTGGGTACTACTGATGTATGTGTGTGGGTACTACTGATGCAGGTGTGTGGATATTACTGATGCAGGTGTATGGAAACAACTGATGCAGGTGTGTGAGTACTACTGATGCAGTTGTGAGAGTACTACTGATGAAGGTGTGTGGGTACTACCGATGCAGGTGCATGGGTACTACTGATGCAGGTGTGTGGGTCCCACTGATGCAGGTGCATGGGTACTACTGATGCAGGTGTGTGGGTGCTGCTGATGCAGGTGTGTGGGTACTACTGATGTATGTGCGTGGGTACTAGTGATGCAGGTGTGTGGGTACTACCGATGCAGGTGTGTGGGTACGACTGATCCAACTGTGTCGATACTACTGATGGAGGTTTGTGGGTACTACTGCTGCAGGTGTGTGGATACTACTGATGCAGGTGTGTGGGTACTACTGATGTATGTGTGTGGGTACCACTTATGTATGTGTGTGGGTACTACTGATGCAGGTGTGTTGGTAATACTGATGTAGCTGTGTGGGTACTAATGATGCAGGTATGTGGGTACTACTGTTGCAGGTGTGTGGGTACTACTGTTGCAAGTGTGTGGGTACTAGTGATGCAGGTGCGTGGGTAGTACTGATGCAGGTGAGTGGGTACTACTGATGTTGGTGTGTGGGTACTACTGATGCAGGTGTGTGGGTACTACTGATACAGGTATGCGGGTACTACTGTTGCAGGTGTGTGGGTACTACTGATGCAGGTGTGTGGGTACTGCTGATGCAGGTGTGTGGGTACTACTGATGCAGGTGTGTGGGTACTTCTGATGCAGGTGCGTGGTACTACTGATGCAGGTGAGTGGGTACTACTGATGTTGGTGTGAAGGTACTACTGATGCAGGTGTGTGGGTGCTGCTGATGCAGGTGTGTGGGTACTACTGATGTATGTGCGTGGGTACTAGTGATGCAGGTGTGTGGGTACTACTGATGTATGTGCGTGGGTACTAGTGATGCAGGTGTCTGGGTACGACTGATCCAACTGTGTCGATACTACTGATGGAGGTTTGTGTGTACTACTGCTGCAGGTGTGTGGATACTACTGATGCAGGTATGTGGGTACTACTGATGTATGTGTGTAGGTACCACTGATGTATGTGTGTGGGTACTACTGATGCAGATGTGTTGGTACTACTGATGTAGCTGTGTGGGCACTAATGATGCAGGTGCGTCGGTACTACCGATGCAGGTGGGTGGGTATGACTGATCCAACTGTGTGGATACTACTGATGCAGGTTTTGTGGCTACTACTGCTGCAGGTGTGTGGGTAGTACTGATGCAGGTGCGTGAGTACTACTGATGCAGGTGTGTGGGTACTACTGATGCAGGTGAGTGGATACTACTGATGCACGTGTGTGGGTACTACTGATGCAGGTGAGTGGATACTACTGATGCACGTGTGTGGGTACTACTGATGTATGTGTGTGGGTACTACTGATGCACGTGTGTGGGTACTACTGATGTATGTGTGTGGGTACTACTGATGCAGGTGTGTGGATATTATTGACGCAGGTGTATGGAAACAACTGATGCAGGTGTGTGAGTACTACTGATGCAGTTGTGAGAGTACTACTGATGCAGGTGTGTGGGTACTACCGATGCAGGTGCATGGGTACTACTGATGCAGGTGTGTGGGTATGACTGATCCAACTGTGTGGATACTACTGATCCAACTGTGTCGATACTACTGATGTAGGTTTGTGGGTACTACTGCTGCAGGTGTGTGGATACTACTGATGCAGGTATGTGGGTACTACTGATGTATGTGTGTAGGTACCACTGATTTATGTGTGTGGGTACTACTGATGCAGGTGTGTGGGTACTACTGATGCAGGTGTGTGGGTACTACTGATGCACGTGTGTGGGTACTACTGATGCAGGTGAGTGGATACTACTGATGCACGTGAGTGGGTACTACTGATGTATGTGTGTGGGTACTACTGATACAGGTGTGTGGATATTACTGATGCAGGTGAATGGAAACAACTGATGCAGGTGTGTGAGTACTACTGATGCAGTTGTGAGAGTACTACTGATGCAGGTGTGTGGGTACTACCGATGCAGGTGCATGGGTACTACTGATGCAGGTGTGTGGGTACTACTGATGCAGTTGAATGGGTACTACTGATGCAGGTGTGTGAGTACTACTGATGCAGGTGTGTGGGTACTACTGATGCAGGTGTGTGGGTACTACTGTTGCGGGTGTGTGGGTACTACTGATGCAGGTGTGTGGGTACTACTGATGCAGGTGCGTGGGTACTACCCATGCAGGTGTGTGGGTACGACTGATCCTACTGTGTGGATACTACTGATGCAGGTTTTGTGGGTACTACTGCTGCAGGTGTCTGGGTAGTACTGATGCAGGTGCGTGAGTACTACTGATGTAGGTTTTGTGGGTACTACTGCTGCAGGTGTGTGGGTAGTACTGATGCAGGTGCTTGAGTACCACTGATGCAGGTGTGTGGGTACTACTGATGCAGGTGTGTGGGTACTACTGATGTAGGTGTATGGGTACTACTGATGTAGGTGTGTGGGTACTACTGATGCAGGTGTGTGGGTAGTACTGATGCAGTTGTGTAGGTACTACTGATTCAGGTGTACGGGTACTACTGATGCAGATGTGCGGGCACTATTGATACAGGTGTGCGGGTACTACTGATGCAGGTGTGGGGATACTAATGATGCAGTTGTGTTCGAAACAACTGATGCAGGTGTGTGGGTACTACTTCTGCAGGTGTGTGGGTACTACTGCTGCAGGTGTGTGGGTACTACTGATGCAGGTGCGTGAGTACTACTGATGCAGGTGTGTGGGTACTACTGATGCAGGTTTGTGGGTACTACTGATGCAGGTGTGCGGGTTATACTGATGCAGGTGTGTGGGTACTACTGATGCAGGTGTGTGGGTATTACTGATGCAGGTGTGTGGGTATTACTGATGTATGTGTGTGGGTACTGCTGCTGCTGTTGTGTGGGTATGACCAATGTAGGTGTGTGGTTACTACTGATGTAGGTGTGTGGGTACTACTGAAGCAGGTGCGTGGGTACTACTGATGCAGGTATGTGGGTACTACAGATGTATGTGTGTGGGTATTACTGATGCAGGTGTGTGGGTACTACTGATGCAGGTGTGTGGGTACTACTGATATTGGTGTGTGGGTAACACTGATGCAGGTGTGTGGGTACTACTGATGTTGGTGTGTGGGTGCTGCAGATGCAGTTGTGTGGGTACTACCGATGCAGGTGTGTAAGTACGATTGATCCAACTGTGTCGATACTACTGATGCAGGTGTGTGGAAACAACTGATGCAGGTGGGTGGGTACTACTGATGCAGGTGTGTGGATACTATTGCTGCAGGTGTGTAGGTATGACCAATGTAGGTGTGTGGGTACTACTGATGCAGGTATGTGGGTACTACTGTTGCAGGTGTGTGGGTACTACTGATGTATGTGCGTGAGTACTACTGATGCAGGTGTGTGGGTACTAGTGATGCAGGTGCGTGGGTAGTACTGATGCAGGTGAGTGGGTACTACTGATGTTGGTGTGTGGGTACTACTGATGCAGGTGTGTGGGTACTACTGATGCAGGTATGTGGGTACTACTGTTGCAGGTGTGTGGGTACTACTGTTGCAGGTGTGTGGGTACTACTGATGCAGGTGTGTGGGTACTACTGATGCAGGTGTGTGGGTACTACTGATGCGGGTGTGTGGGATCGGCTGATGCAGGTGTGTGTGTACTACCGATGCAGGTGTATGGGTACTACTGATGCAGGTGTGTGGGTACTACTGATGCAGGTGTGTGGGTACTTCTGATGCAGGTGCGTGGGTACTACTGATGCAGGTGAGTGGGTACTACTGATGTTGGTGTGAGGGTACTACTGATGCAGGTGTGTGGGTGCTGCTGATGCAGGTGTGTGGGTACTACTGATCTATGTGCGTGGGTACTAGTGATGCAGGTGTGTGGGTACTACCGATGCAGGTGTGTGGGTACGACTGATCCAACTGTGTCGATACTACTGATGGAGGTTTGTGGGTACTACTGCTGCAGGTGTGTGGATACTACTGATGCAGGTGTGTGGGTACTACTGATGTATGTGTGTGGGTACCACTGATGTATGTGTGTGGGTACTACTGATGCAGGTGTGTTGGTACTACTGATGTAGCTGTGTGGGTACTAATGATGCAGGTGCGTGGGTACTACTGATGCAGGTGTGTGGGTATGACTGATCCAACTGTGTGGATACTATTGATGCAGGTTTTGTGGCTACTACTGCTGCAGTTCTTTGGGTAGTACTGATGCAGGTGCGTGAGTACTACTGATACAGGTGTGTGCGTACTACTGATGCAGGTGTGTGGGTACTACTGATGCAGGTGTGTGGGTACTACTGATGAAGGTGAGTGGATACTACTGATGCACGTGTGTGGATACTACTGATGTATGTGTGTGGGTACTACTGATGCAGGTGTGTGGATATTACTGATGCAGGTGTACAGAAACAACTGATGCAGGTGTGTCAGTACTACTGATGCAGTTGTGAGAGTACTACAGATGCAGGTGTGTGGGTACTACCGATGCAGGTGCATGGGTACTACTGATGCAGGTGTGTGGGTACTACTGATGCAGGTGCATGGGTACTACTGATGCAGGTGTGTGAGTACTACTGATGCAGGTGTGTGAGTACTACTGATGCAGGTGTGTGGGTACTACTGATGCAGGTGTGTGGGTACTACTGTTGCGGGTGTGTGGGTACTACTGAGGCAGGTGTGGGTAGTACTGATGCAGGTGCGTGGGTACTACCGATGCAGGTGTGTGGGTACGACTGATCCAACTGTGTGGATACTACTGATGCAGGTTTTGTGGGTACTACTGCTGCAGGTGTGTGGGGAGTACTGATGCAGGTGCTTGCGTACTACTGATGCAGGTGTGTCAGTACTACTGATGCAGGTGTGTGGGTACTACTGATGCAGGTGTGTGGGTACTACTGTTGCAGGTGTGTGGATATTACTGATGCCGGTGTGTGGAAAGAGCTGATGCAGGTGTGTGGGTACTACTGATGCAGTTGTGTGGGTACTACTGCTGCACCTGTGTGGGTACTACTGATGCAGGTGTGTGGGTACTACACATGCAGGTGAGTGGGTACTTCTGATGTATGTGTGTGGGTACCACTGATGTATGTGTGTGGGTACTACTGATGCAGGTGTGTTGGTACTACTGATGTAGCTGTGTGGGTACTAATGATGCAGGTGCGTGGGTACTACTGATGCAGGTGTGTGGGTACTACCCATGCAGGTGTGTGGGTACGACTGATGTAGGTGCGTGAGTACTACTGATGCAGGTGTGTGGGTACTACTGATGCAGGTGTGTGGGTACTACTGATGCAGGTGTGTGGGTACTACTGATGCAGGTGTGTGGGTACTACTGTTGCAGGTGTGTGGATATTACTGATGAAGGTGTGTGGAAAGAACTGATGCAGGTGTGTGGGTACTACTGATGCAGGTGTGTGGGTACTACTGATGCACCTGTGTGGGTACTACTGATGCAGGTGTGTGGGTACTACTGATGCAAGTGAGTGGGTACTACTGCTGCACGTGTGTGGGTACTACTGATGCATGTGTGTGGGTACTACGGATGCAGGTTTTGTGGCTACTACTGCTGCAGTTCTGTGGGTAGTACTGATGCAGGTGCGTGGGTACTACTGTTGCGGGTGTGTGGGTACTACTGATGCAGGTGTGGGTAGTACTGATGCAGGTGCGTGGGTACTACCGATGCAGGTGTGTGGGTATGACTGATCCAACTGTGTGGATACTACTGATGCAGGTTTTGTGGGTACTACTGCTGCAGGTGTGTGGGGAGTACTGATGCAGGTGCGTGAGTACTAATGATGCAGGTGTGTCAGTACTACTGATGCAGGTGTGTGGGTTCTACTGATGCAGGTGTGTGGGTACTACTGTTGCAGGTGTGTGGATATTACTGATGCCGGTGTATGGAAAGAACTGATGCAGGTGTGTGGGTACTACTGATGCAGGTGTGTGGGTACTTCTGATGCAGGTGCGTGGGTACTACTGATGCAGGTGAGTGGGTACTACTGATGTTGGTGTGAGGGTACTACTGATGCAGGTGTGTGGGTGCTGCTGATGCAGGTGTGTGGGTACTACTGATGTATGTGCGTGGGTACTAGTGATGCAGGTGTGTGGGTACTACCGATGCAGGTGTGTGGGTACGACTGATCCAACTGTGTCGATACTACTGATGGAGGTTTGTGGGTACTACTGCTGCAGGTGTGTGGATACTACTGATGCAGGTGTGTGGGTACTACTGATGTATGTGTGTGGGTACCACTGATGTATGTGTGTGGGTACTACTGATGCAGGTGTGTTGGTACTACTGATGTAGCTGTGTGGGTACTAATGATGCAGGTGCGTGGGTACTACTGATGCAGGTGTGTGGGTATGACTGATCCAACTGTGTGGATACTATTGATGCAGGTTTTGTGGCTACTACTGCTGCAGTTCTTTGGGTAGTACTGATGCAGGTGTGTGAGTACTACTGATACAGGTGTGTGCGTACTACTGATGCAGGTGTGTGGGTACTACTGATGCAGGTGTGTGGGTACTACTGATGAAGGTGAGTGGATACTACTGATGCACGTGTGTGGATACTACTGATGTATGTGTGTGGGTACTGCTGATGCAGGTGTGTGGATATTACTGATGCAGGTGTACAGAAACAACTGATGCAGGTGTGTCAGTACTACTGATGCAGTTGTGAGAGTACTACAGATGCAGGTGTGTGGGTACTACCGATGCAGGTGCATGGGTACTACTGATGCAGGTGTGTGGGTACTACTGATGCAGGTGCATGGGTACTACTGATGCAGGTGTGTGAGTACTACTGATGCAGGTGTGTGAGTACTACTGATGCAGGTGTGTGGGTACTACTGATGCAGGTGTGTGGGTACTACTGTTGCGGGTGTGTGGGTACTACTGAGGCAGGTGTGGGTAGTACTGATGCAGGTGCGTGGGTACTACCGATGCAGGTGTGTGGGTACGACTGATCCAACTGTGTGGATACTACTGATGCAGGTTTTGTGGGTACTACTGCTGCAGGTGTGTGGAGAGTACTGATGCAGGTGCGTGCGTACTACTGATGCAGGTGTGTCAGTACTACTGATGCAGGTGTGTGGGTACTACTGATGCAGGTGTGTGGGTACTACTGTTGCAGGTGTGTGGATATTACTGATGCCGGTGTGTGGAAAGAGCTGATGCAGGTGTGTGGGTACTACTGATGCAGTTGTGTGGGTACTACTGATGCACCTGTGTGGGTACTACTGATGCAGGTGTGTGGGTACTACACATGCAGGTGAGTGGGTACTTCTGATGTATGTGTGTGGGTACCACTGATGTATGTGTGTGGGTACTACTGATGCAGGTGTGTTGGTACTACTGATGTAGCTGTGTGGGTACTAATGATGCAGGTGCGTGGGTACTACTGATGCAGGTGTGTGGGTACTACCCATGCAGGTGTGTGGGTACGACTGATGTAGGTGCGTGAGTACTACTGATGCAGGTGTGTGGGTACTACTGATGCAGGTGTGTGGGTACTACTGATGCAGGTGTGTGGGTACTACTGATGCAGGTGTGTGGGTACTACTTTTGCAGGTGTGTGGATATTACTGATGAAGGTGTGTGGAAAGAACTGATGCAGGTGTGTGGGTACTACTGATGCAGGTGTGTGGGTACTACTGATGCACCTGTGTGGGTACTACTGATGCAGGTGTGTGGGTACTACTGATGCAAGTGAGTGGGTACTACTGCTGCACGTGTGTGGGTACTACTGATGCATGTGTGTGGGTACTACGGATGCAGGTTTTGTGGCTACTACTGCTGCAGTTCTGTGGGTAGTACTGATGCAGGTGCGTGGGTACTACTGTTGCGGGTGTGTGGGTACTACTGATGCAGGTGTGGGTAGTACTGATGCAGGTGCGTGGGTACTACCGATGCAGGTGTGTGGGTATGACTGATCCAACTGTGTGGATACTACTGATGCAGGTTTTGTGGGTACTACTGCTGCAGGTGTGTGGGGAGTACTGATGCAGGTGCGTGAGTACTAATGATGCAGGTGTGTCAGTACTACTGATGCAGGTGTGTGGGTTCTACTGATGCAGGTGTGTGGGTACTACTGTTGCAGGTGTGTGGATATTACTGATGCCGGTGTATGGAAAGAACTGATGCAGGTGTGTGGGTACTACTGATGCAGGTGTGTGGGTACTACTGATGCGCTGTGTGGGTACTACTGATGCAGGTGTGTGGGTACTACACATGCAGGTGAGTGGGTACTACTGATGCAGGTGTGTGGGTACTACTGATGCAGGTGAGTGGATAATACTGATGCACGTGTGTGGATACTACTGATGAATGTGTGTGGGTACTACTGATGCAGGTGTGTGGATATTACTGATGCAGGTGTATGGAAACAACTGATGCAGGTGTGTCAGTACTACTGATGCAGTTGTGAGAGTACTACTGATGCAGGTGTGTGAGTACTACCGATGCAGGTGTATGGGTACTACTGATGCAGGTGTGTGAGTACTACTGATGCAGGTGCATGGGTACTACTGATGCAGGTGTGTGAGTACTACTGATGCAGGTGTGTGGGTACTACTGATGCAGGTTTGTGGGTACTACTGTTGCGGGTGTGTGGGTACTACTGATGCAGGTGTGTGGGTACTACTGATGCAGGTGAGTGGATAATACTGATGCACGTGTGTGGATACTACTGATGAATGTGTGTGGGTACTACTGATGCAGGTGTGTGGATATTACTGATGCAGGTGTATGGAAACAACTGATGCAGGTGTGTCAGTACTACTGATGCAGTTGTGAGAGTACTACTGATGCAGGTGTGTGAGTACTACCGATGCAGGTGTATGGGTACTACTGATGCAGGTGTGTGAGTACTACTGATGCAGGTGCATGGGTACTACTGATGCAGGTGTGTGAGTACTACTGATGCAGGTGTGTGGGTACTACTGATGCAGGTTTGTGGGTACTACTGTTGCGGGTGTGTGGGTACTACTGATGCAGGTGTGGGTAGTACTGATGCAGGTGCGTGGGTACTACCGATGCAGGTGTGTGGGTACGACTGATCCAACTGTGTGGATACTACTGATGCAGGTTTTGTGGGTACTACTGCTGCAGGTATGTGGGGAGTACTGATGCAGGTGCGTGAGTACTAATGATGCAGGTGTGTCAGTACTACTGATGCAGGTGTGTGGGTACTACTGATGCAGGTGTGTGGTACTACTGTTGCAGGTGTGTGGATATTACTGATGCCGGTGTATGGAAAGAACTGATGCAGGTGTGTGGGTACTACTGATGCAGGTGTGTGGGTACTACTGATGCGCTGTGTGGGTACTACTGATGCAGGTGTGTGGGTACTACACATGCAGGTGAGTGGGTACTACTGATGTATGTGTGTGGGTACCACTGATGTATGTGTGTGGGTACTACTGATGCAGGTGTGTTGGTACTACTGATGTAGCTGTGTGGGTACTAATGATGCAGGTGCGTGGGTACTACTGATGCAGGTATTTGGGTACTACAGATGTATGTGAGTGGGTACTACTGATCCAACTGTGTGGATACTACTGATGCAGGTTTTGTGGCTACTACTGCTACAGGTGTGTGGGTAGTACTGATGCAGGTGCGTGAGTACTACTGATGCAGGTGTGTGGGTACTACTGATGCAGGTGTGTGGGTACTACTGATGCTGGTGTGTGCGTACTACTGATGCAGGTGTGTGGGTACTACTGATGCACGTGTGTGGGTACTACTGATGCAGGTGAGTGGATACTACTGATGCACGTGTGTGGGTCCTACTGATGTATGTTTGTGGGTACTACTGAAGCAGGTGTGTGGATATTACTGATGCAGGTGCATGGGTACTACTGATGCAGATGTGTGGGTACTACTGTTGCGGGTGTGTGGGTACTACTGATGCAGGTGTGTGAGTACTAACGATGCAGGTGCGTGGGTACTACCGATGCAGGAGTGTGGCTACGACTGATCCAACTGTGTGGATGCTACTGATGCAGGTTTTGTGGGTACTACTGCTGCAGGTGTGTAGGTAGTACTGATGTAGGTGCGTGAGTACTACTGATGCAGGTGTGTGTGTACTACTGATGCAGGTGTGTGGGTACTACTGATGCAGGTGTGTGGGTACTACTGTTGCAGGTGTGTGGATATTACTGATGCAGGTGTGTGGAAAGAACTGATGCAGGTGTGTGGGTACTACTGATGCAGGTGTGTGGGTACTACTGATGCACCTGTGTGGGTACTACTGATGCAGGTGAGTGGGTACTACTGCTGCACGTGTGTGGGTACTACTGATGCATGTGTGTGGTTACTACAGATGCAGGTGCGTGGGTACTACTGATGCAGGTGAGTGGGTACTACTGATGTTGGTGTGAGGGTACTTCTGATGCAGGTGTGTGGGTACTACTGATATTGATGTGTGGGTGCTGCTGATGCAGGTGTGTGGGTGCTGCTGATGCAATTGTGTGGGTACTACTGATGTATGTGCGTGGGTACTAGTGATGCAGGTGTGTGGGTACTACCGATGCAGGTGTGTGGGTACTACTGATGCAGGTGTTTTGGTACTACTGATGTAGCTGTGTGGGTACTAATGATGCAGGTGCGTGGGTACTACTGATGTATGTGTGTGGGTACCACTGATGTATGTGTGTGGGTACTACTGATGCAGGTGTTTTGGTACTACTGATGTAGCTGTGTGGGTACTAATGATGCAGGTGCGTGGGTACTACCGATGCAGGTGTGTGGGTATGACTGATCCAACTGTGTGGATACTACTGATGCATGTTTGTGGCTACTACTGCTGCAGGTGTGTGGGTAGTACTGATGCAGGTGCGTGAGTACTACTGATGCAGGTGTGTGGGTACTACTGATGCAGGTGTGTGGGTACTACTGATGCAGGTGTGTGGGTACTACTGATGCAGGTGTGTGGGTACTACTGATGCAGGTGTGTGGGTACTACTGATGCAGGTGAGTGGATACTACTGATGCACGTGTGTGGGTACTACTGATGTATGTGTGTGGGTACTACTGATGCAGGTGTGTGGATATTACTGATGCAGGTGTATGGAAACAACTGATTCAGGTGTGTGAGTACTACTGATGCAGTTGTGAGAGTACTACTGATGAAGGTGTGTGGGTACTACCGATGCAGGTGCATGGGTACTACTGATGCAGGTGTGTGGGTCCCACTGATGCAGGTGCATGGGTACTACTGATACAGGTGTGTGAGTACTACTGATGCAGGTGTGTGGGTACTACTGATGCAGGTGTGTGGGTACTACTGTTGCGGGTGTGTGGGAACTACCGATGCAGGTGTGTGGGTACTACTTATGCAGGTGCGTGGGTACTACCGATGCAGGTGTGTGGGTACGACTGATCCAACTGTGTGGATACTACTGATGCAGATTTTGTGGGTACTACTGCTGCAGGTGTGTGGGTACTACTGATGCAGGTGTGTGGGTACTACTGATGCAAGTGTGTGGGTACTACTGATGTTGGTGTGTGGGTACTATTGATGCAGGTGTGTGGGTACTAGTGATGCAGGTGTGTGGGTACTACCGATGCAGGTGTGTGGGTACGACTGATCCAACTGTGTCGATACTACTGATGGAGGTTTGTGGGTACTACTGCTGCAGGTGTGTGGATACTACTGCTGCAGGTGTGTGGGTAGTACTGATGCAGGTGCGTGAGTACTACTGATTCAGGTTTTGTGGGTACTACTGCTGCAAGTGTGTGGGTAGTACTGATGCAGGTGCGTGAGTACCACTGATGCAGGTGTGTGGGTACTACTGATGTAGGTGTGTGTGTACTACTGATGTAGGTGTGTGGGTACTACTGATGTAGGTGTGTGGGTACTACTGATGCAGGTGTATGGGTAGTACTGATGCAGGTGTGTGGGTACTATTGATGTAGGTGTGCGGGTACTACTGATGCAGGTGTGTGGATACTACTGATGCAGTTGTGTTCGAAACAACTGATGCAGGTGTGTGGGTACTACTGCTGCAGGTGTGTGGGTACTACTGCTGCAGGTGTGTGGGTACTACTGCTGCAGGTGCGTGAGTACTTCTGATGCAGGTATGTGGGTACTACAGATGTATGTGTGTGGGTATTACTGATGCAGGTGTGTGGGTACTACTGATGCAGGTGTGTGGGTACTACTGATATTGGTGGGTGGGTAATACTGATGCAGGTGTGTGGGTACTACTGATGTTGGTGTGTGGGTGTTGCTAATGCAGTTGTGTGGGTACTACCGATGCAGTTGTGTAAGAACGATTGATCCAACTGTGTCGATACTACTGATGCAGGTGTGTGGAAACAACTGATGCAGGTGGGTGGGTACTACTGATGCAGGTGTGTGGGTATGACCAATGTAGGTGTGTGGGTACTGCTGATGCAGGTGTGTGATTATGACCAATGTAGGTGTGTGGGTACTACTTATGCAGGTGCTTGGGTACTACTGATGCAGGTATGTGGGTACTACAGATGTATGTGCGTGGGTACTACTGATGGAGGTGTGTGGGTACTAGTGATGCAGGTGCGTGGGTACTACTGAAGCAGGTGAGTGGGTATTACCAATGTAGGTGTGTGTGTACTGCTGATGCAGGTGTGTGATTATGACCAATGTAGGTGTGTGGGTTCTACTGATGCAGGTGCGTGGGTACTACTGATGCAGGTATGTGGGTACTTCTGTTGCAGGTGTGTGGGTACTACTGTTGCAGGTGTGTGGGTACTACTGATGCAGGTGTGCGGGTACAATTGATGCAGGTGTGTGGGTACTACTGTTGCAGGTGTGTGGAAATTACTGATGCAGGTGTGTGGAAACAACTGATGCAGGTGTGTGGGTACTACTGATGCAGGTGTGTGGGTACTACTGATGCGGGTGTGTGGGTTCGGCTGATGCAGGTGTGTGTGTACTACCGATGCAGGTGTATGGGTACTACTGATGCAGGTGTGTGGGTACTACTGATGCAGGTGTGTGGGTACTTCTGATGCAGGTGCGTGGGTACTACTGATGCAGGTGAGTGGGTACTACTGATGTTGGTGTGAGGGTACTACTGATGCAGGTATGTGGGTGCTGCTGAGGCAGGTGTGTGGGTACTACTGATGCAGGTGAGTGGGTACTACTGATGCAGGTGTGTGGGTACTACTGATGCAGGTGTGTGGGTACTACTGATGCAGGTGAGTGGGTACTACTGATGTTGGTGTGAGGGTACTACTGATGCAGGTATGTGGGTGCTGCTGAGGCAGGTGTGTGGGTACTTCTGATGCAGGTGCGTGGATACTACTGATGCAGGTGAGTGGGTACTACTGATGTTGGTGTGAGGGTACTACTGATGCAGGTATGTGGGTGCTGCTGAGGCAGGTGTGTGGGTACTACTGATGCAGGTGTGTGGGTACTACTGATGCAGGTGTGTGAGTACTACTGATGCAGGTGTGTGGGTACTACTGATGCAGGTTTGTGGGTACTACTGTTGCAGGTGTGTGGGTACTACTGATGCAGGTGTGGGTAGTACTGATGCAGGTGCGTGGGTACTACCGATGCAGGTGTGTGGGTACGACTGATCCAACTGTGTGGATACTACTGATGCAGGTTTTGTGGGTACTACTGCTGCAGGTGTGTGGGGAGTACTGATGCAGGTGTGTGGGTACTACTGATGTATGTGTGTGGGTACCACTTATGTATGTGTGTGGGTACTACTGATGCAGGTGTGTTGGTAATACTGATGTAGCTGTGTGGGTACTAATGATGCAGGTATGTGGGTACTACTGTTGCAGGTGTGTGGGTACAACTGTTGCAAGTGTGTGGGTACTAGTGATGCAGGTGCGTGGGTACTACTGATGCAGGTGAGTGGGTACTACTGATGTTGGTGTGAGGGTACTACTGATGCAGGTATGTGGGTGCTGCTGAGGCAGGTGTGTGGGTACTTCTGATGCAGGTGCGTGGATACTACTGATGCAGGTGAGTGGGTACTACTGATGTTGGTGTGAGGGTACTACTGATGCAGGTATGTGGGTGCTGCTGAGGCAGGTGTGTGGGTACTACTGATGCAGGTGTGTGGGTACTACTGATGCAGGTGTGTGAGTACTACTGATGCAGGTGTGTGGGTACTACTGATGCAGGTTTGTGGGTACTACTGTTGCAGGTGTGTGGGTACTACTGATGCAGGTGTGGGTAGTACTGATGCAGGTGCGTGGGTACTACCGATGCAGGTGTGTGGGTACGACTGATCCAACTGTGTGGATACTACTGATGCAGGTTTTGTGGGTACTACTGCTGCAGGTGTGTGGGGAGTACTGATGCAGGTGTGTGGGTACTACTGATGTATGTGTGTGGGTACCACTTATGTATGTGTGTGGGTACTACTGATGCAGGTGTGTTGGTAATACTGATGTAGCTGTGTGGGTACTAATGATGCAGGTATGTGGGTACTACTGTTGCAGGTGTGTGGGTACAACTGTTGCAAGTGTGTGGGTACTAGTGATGCAGGTGCGTGGGTAGTACTGATGCAGGTGAGTGGGTACTACTGATGTTGGTGTGTGGGTACTACTGATGCAGGTGTGTGGGTACTACTGATGCAGGTATGTGGGTACTACTGTTGCAGGTGTGTAGGTACTACTGTTGCAGGTGTGTGGGTACTGCTGATGCAGGTGTGTGGGTACTACTGATGCAGGTGTGTGGGTACTTCTGATGCAGGTGCGTGGGTACTACTGATGCAGGTGAGTGGGTACTACTGATGTTGGTGTGAGGGTACTACTGATGCAGGTGTGTGGGTGCTGCTGATGCAGGTGTGTGGGTACTACTGATGTATGTGCGTGGGTACTAGTGATGCAGGTGTGTGGGTACTACCGATGCAGGTGTGTGGGTACGACTGATCCAACTGTGTCGATACTACTGATGGAGGTTTGTGGGTACTACTGCTGCAGGTTTGTGGATACTACTGATGCAGGTGTGTGGGTACTACTGATGTATGTGTGTGGGTACCACTGATGTATGTGTGTGGGTACTACTGATGCAGGTGTGTTGGTACTACTGATGTAGCTGTGTGGGTACTAATGATGCAGGTGCGTGGGTACTACCGATGCAGGTGTGTGGGTATGACTGATCCAACTGTGTGGATACTACTGATGCAGGTTTTGTGGCTACTACTGCTGCAGTTCTTTGGGTAGTACTGATGCAGGTGCGTGAGTACTACTGATACAGGTGTGTGCGTACTACTGATGCAGGTGTGTGGGTACTACTGATGCAGGTGTGTGGGTACTACTGATGCAGGTGAGTGGATACTACTGATGCACGTGTGTGGATACTACTGATGTATGTGTGTGGGTACTACTGATGCAGGTGTGTGGATATTACTGATGCAGGTGTACAGAAACAACTGATGCAGGTGTGTCAGTACTACTGATGCAGTTGTGAGAGTACTACTGATGCAGGTGTGTGGGTACTACCATTGCAGGTGCATGGTACTACTGATGCAGGTGTGTGGGTACTACTGATGCAGGTGCATGGGTACTACTGATGCAGGTGTGTGAGTACTACTGATGCAGGTGTGTGGGTACTACTGATGCAGGTGTGTGGGTACTACTGTTGCGGGTGTGTGGGTACTACTGAGGCAGGTGTGGGTAGTACTGATGCAGGTGCGTGGGTACTACCGATGCAGGTGTGTGGGTACGACTGATCCAACTGTGTGGATACTACTGATGCAGGTTTTGTGGGTACTACTGCTGCAGGTGTGTGGGGAGTACTGATGCAGGTGCGTGCGTACTACTGATGCAGGTGTGTCAGTACTACTGATGCAGGTGTGTGGGTACTACTGATGCAGGTGTGTGGGTACTACTGTTGCAGGTGTGTGGATATTACTGATGCCGGTGTGTGGAAAGAACTGATGCAGGTGTGTGGGTACTACTGATGCAGGTGTGTGGGTACTACTGATGCACCTGTGTGGGTACTACTGATGCAGGTGTGTGGGTACTACACATGCAGGTGAGTGGGTACTTCTGATGTATGTGTGTGGGTACCACTGATGTATGTGTGTGGGTACTACTGATGCAGGTGAGTGGGTACTACTGATGTTGGTGTGAGGGTACTACTGATGCAGGTATGTGGGTGCTGCTGAGGCAGGTGTGTGGGTACTACTGATGCAGGTGAGTGGGTACTTCTGATGTATGTGTGTGGGTACCACTGATGTATGTGTGTGGGTACTACTGATGCAGGTGAGTGGGTACTACTGATGTTGGTGTGAGGGTACTACTGATGCAGGTATGTGGGTGCTGCTGAGGCAGGTGTGTGGGTACTACTGATGCAGGTGAGTGGGTACTACTGATGCAGGTGTGTGGGTACTACTGATGCAGGTGTGTGGGTACTACTGATGCAGGTGTGTGGGTACTACTGTTGCAGGTGTGTGGATATTACTGATGCCGGTGTGTGGAAAGAACTGATGCAGGTGTGTGGGTACTACTGATGCAGGTGTGTGGGTACTACTGATGCACCTGTGTGGGTACTACTGATGCAGGTGTGTGGGTACTACACATGCAGGTGAGTGGGTACTTCTGATGTATGTGTGTGGGTACCACTGATGTATGTGTGTGGGTACTACTGATGCAGGTGAGTGGGTACTACTGATGTTGGTGTGAGGGTACTACTGATGCAGGTATGTGGGTGCTGCTGAGGCAGGTGTGTGGGTACTACTGATGCAGGTGAGTGGGTACTACTGATGCAGGTGTGTGGGTACTACTGATGCAGGTGTGTGGGTACTACTGATGCAGGTGAGTGGGTACTACTGATGTTGGTGTGAGGGTACTACTGATGCAGGTATGTGGGTGCTGCTGAGGCAGGTGTGTGGGTACTTCTGATGCAGGTGCGTGGATACTACTGATGCAGGTGAGTGGGTACTACTGATGTTGGTGTGAGGGTACTACTGATGCAGGTATGTGGGTGCTGCTGAGGCAGGTGTGTGGGTACTACTGATGCAGGTGTGTGGGTACTACTGATGCAGGTGTGTGAGTACTACTGATGCAGGTGTGTGGGTACTACTGATGCAGGTTTGTGGGTACTACTGTTGCAGGTGTGTGGGTACTACTGATGCAGGTGTGGGTAGTACTGATGCAGGTGCGTGGGTACTACCGATGCAGGTGTGTGGGTACGACTGATCCAACTGTGTGGATACTACTGATGCAGGTTTTGTGGGTACTACTGCTGCAGGTGTGTGGGGAGTACTGATGCAGGTGTGTGGGTACTACTGATGTATGTGTGTGGGTACCACTTATGTATGTGTGTGGGTACTACTGATGCAGGTGTGTTGGTAATACTGATGTAGCTGTGTGGGTACTAATGATGCAGGTATGTGGGTACTACTGTTGCAGGTGTGTGGGTACAACTGTTGCAAGTGTGTGGGTACTAGTGATGCAGGTGCGTGGGTAGTACTGATGCAGGTGAGTGGGTACTACTGATGTTGGTGTGTGGGTACTACCGATGCAGGTGTGTGGGTACTACTGATGCAGGTATGTGGGTACTACTGTTGCAGGTGTGTAGGTACTACTGTTGCAGGTGTGTGGGTACTGCTGATGCAGGTGTGTGGGTACTACTGATGCAGGTGTGTGGGTACTTCTGATGCAGGTGCGTGGGTACTACTGATGCAGGTGAGTGGGTACTACTGATGCAGGTGTGTGGGTACTACTGATGCAGGTGAGTGGGTACTACTGATGTTGGTGTGAGGGTACTACTGATGCAGGTATGTGGGTGCTGCTGAGGCAGGTGTGTGGGTACTTCTGATGCAGGTGCGTGGATACTACTGATGCAGGTGAGTGGGTACTACTGATGTTGGTGTGAGGGTACTACTGATGCAGGTATGTGGGTGCTGCTGAGGCAGGTGTGTGGGTACTACTGATGCAGGTGTGTGGGTACTACTGATGCAGGTGTGTGAGTACTACTGATGCAGGTGTGTGGGTACTACTGATGCAGGTTTGTGGGTACTACTGTTGCAGGTGTGTGGGTACTACTGATGCAGGTGTGGGTAGTACTGATGCAGGTGCGTGGGTACTACCGATGCAGGTGTGTGGGTACGACTGATCCAACTGTGTGGATACTACTGATGCAGGTTTTGTGGGTACTACTGCTGCAGGTGTGTGGGGAGTACTGATGCAGGTGTGTGGGTACTACTGATGTATGTGTGTGGGTACCACTTATGTATGTGTGTGGGTACTACTGATGCAGGTGTGTTGGTAATACTGATGTAACTGTGTGGGTACTAATGATGCAGGTATGTGGGTACTACTGTTGCAGGTGTGTGGGTACAACTGTTGCAAGTGTGTGGGTACTAGTGATGCAGGTGCGTGGGTAGTACTGATGCAGGTGAGTGGGTACTACTGATGTTGGTGTGTGGGTACTACTGATGCAGGTGTGTGGGTACTACTGATGCAGGTATGTGGGTACTACTGTTGCAGGTGTGTAGGTACTACTGTTGCAGGTGTGTGGGTACTGCTGATGCAGGTGTGTGGGTACTACTGATGCAGGTGTGTGGGTACTTCTGATGCAGGTGCGTGGGTACTACTGATGCAGGTGAGTGGGTACTACTGATGTTGGTGTGAGGGTACTACTGATGCAGGTGTGTGGGTGCTGCTGATGCAGGTGTGTGGGTACTACTGATGTATGTGCGTGGGTACTAGTGATGCAGGTGTGTGGGTACTACCGATGCAGGTGTGTGGGTACGACTGATCCAACTGTGTCGATACTACTGATGGAGGTTTGTGGGTACTACTGCTGCAGGTTTGTGGATACTACTGATGCAGGTGTGTGGGTACTACTGATGTATGTGTGTGGGTACCACTGATGTATGTGTGTGGGTACTACTGATGCAGGTGTGTTGGTACTACTGATGTAGCTGTGTGGGTACTAATGATGCAGGTGCGTGGGTACTACCGATGCAGGTGTGTGGGTATGACTGATCCAACTGTGTGGATACTACTGATGCAGGTTTTGTGGGTACTACTGCTGCAGGTGTGTGGGTACTACTGATGCAGGTGTGTGGGTACTACTGTTGCAGGTGTGTGGATATTACTGATGCCGGTGTGTGGAAAGAACTGATGCAGGTGTGTGGGTACTACTGATGCAGGTGTGTGGGTACTACTGATGCACCTGTGTGGGTACTACTGATGCAGGTGTGTGGGTACTACACATGCAGGTGAGTGGGTACTTCTGATGTATGTGTGTGGGTACCACTGATGTATGTGTGTGGGTACTACTGATGCAGGTGAGTGGGTACTACTGATGTTGGTGTGAGGGTACTACTGATGCAGGTATGTGGGTGCTGCTGAGGCAGGTGTGTGGGTACTACTGATGCAGGTGAGTGGGTACTACTGATGCAGGTGTGTGGGTACTACTGATGCAGGTGTGTGGGTACTACTGATGCAGGTGAGTGGGTACTACTGATGTTGGTGTGAGGGTACTACTGATGCAGGTATGTGGGTGCTGCTGAGGCAGGTGTGTGGGTACTTCTCATGCAGGTGCGTGGATACTACTGATGCAGGTGAGTGGGTACTACTGATGTTGGTGTGAGGGTACTACTGATGCAGGTATGTGGGTGCTGCTGAGGCAGGTGTGTGGGTACTACTGATGCAGGTGTGTGGGTACTACTGATGCAGGTGTGTGAGTACTACTGATGCAGGTGTGTGGGTACTACTGATGCAGGTTTGTGGGTACTACTGTTGCAGGTGTGTGGGTACTACTGATGCAGGTGTGGGTAGTACTGATGCAGGTGCGTGGGTACTACCGATGCAGGTGTGTGGGTACGACTGATCCAACTGTGTGGATACTACTGATGCAGGTTTTGTGGGTACTACTGCTGCAGGTGTGTGGGGAGTACTGATGCAGGTGTGTGGGTACTACTGATGTATGTGTGTGGGTACCACTTATGTATGTGTGTGGGTACTACTGATGCAGGTGTGTTGGTAATACTGATGTAGCTGTGTGGGTACTAATGATGCAGGTATGTGGGTACTACTGTTGCAGGTGTGTGGGTACAACTGTTGCAAGTGTGTGGGTACTAGTGATGCAGGTGCGTGGGTAGTACTGATGCAGGTGAGTGGGTACTACTGATGTTGGTGTGTGGTTACTACTGATGCAGGTGTGTGGGTACTACTGATGCAGGTATGTGGGTACTACTGTTGCAGGTGTGTAGGTACTACTGTTGCAGGTGTGTGGGTACTGCTGATGCAGGTGTGTGGGTACTACTGATGCAGGTGTGTGGGTACTTCTGATGCAGGTGCGTGGGTAATACTGATGCAGGTGAGTGGGTACTACTGATGTTGGTGTGAGGGTACTACTGATGCAGGTGTGTGGGTGCTGCTGATGCAGGTGTGTGGGTACTACTGATGTATGTGCGTGGGTACTAGTGATGCAGGTGTGTGGGTACTACCGATGCAGGTGTGTGGGTACGACTGATTCAACTGTGTCGATACTACTGATGGAGGTTTGTGGGTACTACTGCTGCAGGTTTGTGGATACTACTGATGCAGGTGTGTGGGTACTACTGATGTATGTGTGTGGGTACCACTGATGTATGTGTGTGGGTACTACTGATGCAGGTGTGTTGGTACTACTGATGTAGCTGTGTGGGTACTAATGATGCAGGTGCGTGGGTACTACCGATGCAGGTGTGTGGGTATGACTGATCCAACTGTGTGGATACTACTGATGCAGGTTTTGTGGCTACTACTGCTGCAGTTCTTTGGATAGTACTGATGCAGGTGCGTGAGTACTACTGATACAGGTGTGTGCGTACTACTGATGCAGGTGTGTGGGTACTACTGATGCAGGTGTGTGGGTACTACTGATGCAGGTGAGTGGATACTACTGATGCACGTGTGTGGATACTACTGATGTATGTGTGTGGGTACTACTGATGCAGGTGTGTGGATATTACTGATGCAGGTGTACAGAAACAACTGATGCAGGTGTGTCAGTACTACTGATGCAGTTGTGAGAGTACTACTGATGCAGGTGTGTGGGTACTACCGATGCAGGTGCATGGGTACTACTGATGCAGGTGTGTGGGTACTACTGATGCAGGTGCATGGGTACTACTGATGCAGGTGTGTGAGTACTACTGATGCAGGTGTGTGGGTACTACTGATGCAGGTGTGTGGGTACTACTGTTGCGGGTGTGTGGGTACTACTGAGGCAGGTGTGGGTAGTACTGATGCAGGTGCGTGGGTACTACCGATGCAGGTGTGTGGGTACGACTGATCCAACTGTGTGGATACTACTGATGTAGGTTTTGTGGGTACTACTGCTGCAGGTGTGTGGGGAGTACTGATGCAGGTGCGTGCGTACTGCTGATGCAGGTGTGTGGATATTACTGATGCCGGTGTGTGGAAAGAACTGATGCAGGTGTGTGGGTACTACTGATGCAGGTGTGTGGGTACTACTGATGCCGGTGTGTGGAAAGAACTGATGCAGGTGTGTGGGTACTACTGATGCAGGTGTGTGGGTACTACTGATGCACCTGTGTGGGTACTACTGATGCAGGTGTGTGGGTACTACACATGTAGGTGAGTGGGTACTTCTGATGTATGTGTGTGGGTACCACTGATGTATGTGTGTGGGTACTACTGATGCAGGTGTGTTGGTACTACTGATGTAGCTGTGTGGGTACTAATGATGCAGGTGCGTGGGTACTACTGATGCAGGTGTGTGGGTACTACCCATGTAGGTGTGTGGGTACGACTGATGTAGGTGCGTGAGTACTACTGATGCAGGTGTGTGGGTACTACTGATGCAGGTGTGTGGGTACTACTGATGCAGGTGTGTGGGTACTACTGTTGCAGGTGTGTGGATATTACTGATGAAGGTGTGTGGAAAGAACTGATGCAGGTGTGTGGGTACTACTGATGCAGGTGTGTGGGTACTACTGATGCACCTGTGTGGGTACTACTGATGCAGGTGTGTGGGTACTACTGATGCAAGTGAGTGGGTACTACTGCTGCACGTGTGTGGGTACTACTGATGCATGTGTGTGGGTACTACGGATGCAGGTTTTGTGGCTACTACTGCTGCAGTTCTGTGGGTAGTACTGATGCAGGTGCGTGAGTACTACTGAAGCAGGTGTGTGGGTACTACTGATGCAGGTGTGTGGGTACTACTGATGCAGGTGTGTGGGTACTACTGATGCAGGTGAGTGGATAATACTGATGCACGTGTGTGGATACTAGTGATGAATGTGTGTGGGTACTACTGATGCAGGTGTGTGGATATTACTGATGCAGGTGTATGGAAACAACTGATGCAGGTGTGTCAGTACTACTGATGCAGTTGTGAGAGTACTACTGATGCAGGTGTGTGAGTACTACCGATGCAGGTGTATGGGTACTACTGATGCAGGTGTGTGGGTACTACTGATGCAGGTGCATGGGTACTACTGATGCAGGTGTGTGAGTACTACTGATGCAGGTGTGTGGGTACTACTGATGCAGGTTTGTGGGTACTACTGTTGCGGGTGTGTGGGTACTACTGATGCAGGTGTGGGTAGTACTGATGCAGGTGCGTGGGTACTACCGATGCAGGTGTGTGGGTACGACTGATCCAACTGTGTGGATACTACTGATGCAGGTTTTGTGGGTACTACTGCTGCAGGTGTGTGGGGAGTACTGATGCAGGTGCGTGAGTACTAATGATGCAGGTGTGTCAGTACTACTGATGCAGGTGTGTGGGTACTACTGATGCAGGTGTGTGGGTACTACTGTTGCAGGTGTGTGGATATTACTGATGCCGGTGTATGGAAAGAACTGATGCAGGTGTGTGGGTACTACTGATGCAGGTGTGTGGGTACTACTGATGCGCTGTGTGGGTACTACTGATGCAGGTGTGTGGGTACTACACATGCAGGTGAGTGGGTACTACTGATGCAGGTGTGTGGGTACTACTGATGCAGGTGAGTGGATAATACTGATGCACGTGTGTGGATACTACTGATGAATGTGTGTGGGTACTACTGATGCAGGTGTGTGGATATTACTGATGCAGGTGTATGGAAACAACTGATGCAGGTGTGTCAGTACTACTGATGCAGTTGTGAGAGTACTACTGATGCAGGTGTGTGAGTACTACCGATGCAGGTGTATGGGTACTACTGATGCAGGTGTGTGGGTACTACTGATGCAGGTGCATGGGTACTACTGATGCAGGTGTGTGAGTACTACTGATGCAGGTGTGTGGGTACTACTGATGCAGGTTTGTGGGTACTACTGTTGCGGGTGTGTGGGTACTACTGATGCAGGTGTGGGTAGTACTGATGCAGGTGCGTGGGTACTACCGATGCAGGTGTGTGGGTACGACTGATCCAACTGTGTGGATACTACTGATGCAGGTTTTGTGGGTACTACTGCTGCAGGTGTGTGGGGAGTACTGATGCAGGTGCGTGAGTACTAATGATGCAGGTGTGTCAGTACTACTGATGCAGGTGTGTGGGTACTACTGATGCAGGTGTGTGGGTACTACTGTTGCAGGTGTGTGGATATTACTGATGCCGGTGTATGGAAAGAACTGATGCAGGTGTGTGGGTACTACTGATGCAGGTGTGTGGGTACTACTGATGCGCTGTGTGGGTACTACTGATGCAGGTGTGTGGGTACTACACATGCAGGTGAGTGGGTACTACTGATGTATGTGTGTGGGTACCACTGATGTATGTGTGTGGGTACTACTGATGCAGGTGTGTTGGTACTACTGATGTAGCTGTGTGGGTACTAATGATGCAGGTGCGTGGGTACTACTGATGCAGGTATTTGGGTACTACAGATGTATGTGAGTGGGTACTACTGATCCAACTGTGTGGATACTACTGATGCAGGTTTTATGGCTACTACTGCTACAGGTGTGTGGGTAGTACTGATGCAGGTGCGTGAGTACTACTGATGCAGGTGTGTGGGTACTACTGATGCAGGTGCGTGGGTACTACTGATGCTGGTGTGTGCGTACTACTGATGCAGGTGTGTGGGTACTACTGATGCACGTGTGTGGGTACTACTGATGCAGGTGAGTGGATACTACTGATGCACGTGTGTGGGTACTACTGATGTATGTTTGTGGGTACTACTGAAGCAGGTGTGTGGATATTACTGATGCAGGTGCATGGGTACTACTGATGCAGATGTGTGGGTACTACTGTTGCGGGTGTGTGGGTACTACTGATGCAGGTGTGTGAGTACTAACGATGCAGGTGCGTGGGTACTACCGATGCAGGAGTGTGGTTACGACTGATCCAACTGTGTGGATGCTACTGATGCAGGTTTTGTGGGTACTACTGCTGCAGGTGTGTAGGTAGTACTGATGTAGGTGCGTGAGTACTACTGATGCAGGTGTGTGTGTACTACTGATGCAGGTGTGTGGGTACTACTGATGCAGGTGTGTGGGTACTACTGTTGCAGGTGTGTGGATATTACTGATGCAGGTGTGTGGAAAGAACTGATGCAGGTGTGTGGGTACTACTGATGCAGGTGTGTGGGTACTACTGATGCACCTGTGTGGGTACTACTGATGCAGGTGAGTGGGTACTACTGCTGCACGTGTGTGGGTACTACTGATGCATATGTGTGGTTACTACAGATGCAGGTGCGTGGGTACTACTGATGCAGGTGAGTGGGTACTACTGATGTTGGTGTGAGGGTACTTCTGATGCAGGTGTGTGGGTACTACTGATATTGATGTGTGGGTGCTGCTGATGCAGGTGTGTGGGTGCTGCTGATGCAATTGTGTGGGTACTACTGATGTATGTGCGTGGGTACTAGTGATGCAGGTGTGTGGGTACTACCGATGCAGGTGTGTGGGTACTACTGATGCAGGTGTTTTGGTACTACTGATGTAGCTGTGTGGGTACTAATGATGCAGGTGCGTGGGTACTACTGATGTATGTGTGTGGGTACCACTGATGTATGTGTGTGGGTACTACTGATGCAGGTGTTTTGGTACTACTGATGTAGCTGTGTGGGTACTAATGATGCAGGTGCGTGGGTACTACCGATGCAGGTGTGTGGGTATGACTGATCCAACTGTGTGGATACTACTGATGCATGTTTGTGGCTACTACTGCTGCAGGTGTGTGGGTAGTACTGATGCAGGTGTGTGAGTACTACTGATGCAGGTGTGTGGGTACTACTGATGCAGGTGTGTGGGTACTACTGATGCAGGTGTGTGGGTACTACTGATGCAGGTGTGTGGGTACTACTGATGCAGGTGTGTGGGTACTACTGATGCAGGTGAGTGGATACTACTGATGCACGTGTGTGGGTACTACTGATGTATGTGTGTGGGTACTACTGATGCAGGTGTGTGGATATTACTGATGCAGGTGTATGGAAACAACTGATGCAGGTGTGTGAGTACTACTGATGCAGTTGTGAGAGTACTACTGATGAAGGTGTGTGGGTACTACCGATGCAGGTGCATGGGTACTACTGATGCAGGTGTGTGGGTCCCACTGATGCAGGTGCATGGGTACTACTGATACAGGTGTGTGAGTACTACTGATGCAGGTGTGTGGGTACTACTGATGCAGGTGTGTGGGTACTACTGTTGCGGGTGTGTGGGAACTACCGATGCAGGTGTGTGGGTACTACTTATGCAGGTGCGTGGGTACTACCGATGCAGGTGTGTGGGTACGACTGATCCAACTGTGTGGATACTACTGATGCAGATTTTGTGGGTACTACTGCTGCAGGTGTGTGGGTACTACTGATGCAGGTGTGTGGGTACTACTGATGCAAGTGTGTGGGTACTACTGATGTTGGTGTGTGGGTACTACTGATGCATGTGTGTGGGTACTAGTGATGCAGGTGTGTGGGTACTACCGATGCAGGTGTGTGGGTACGACTGATCCAACTGTGTCGATACTACTGATGGAGGTTTGTGGGTACTACTGCTGCAGGTGTGTGGATACTACTGCTGCAGGTGTGTGGGTAGTACTGATGCAGGTGCGTGAGTACTACTGATTCAGGTTTTGTGGGTACTACTGCTGCAAGTGTGTGGGTAGTACTGATGCAGGTGCGTGAGTACCACTGATGCAGGTGTGTGGGTACTACTGATGTAGGTGTGTGTGTACTACTGATGTAGGTGTGTGGGTACTACTGATGTAGGTGTGTGGGTACTACTGATGCAGGTGTATGGGTAGTACTGATGCAGGTGTGTGGGTACTATTGATGTAGGTGTGCGGGTACTACTGATGCAGGTGTGTGGATACTACTGATGCAGTTGTGTTCGAAACAACTGATGCAGGTGTGTGGGTACTACTGCTGCAGATGTGTGGGTACTGCTGCTGCAGGTGTGTGGGTACTACTGCTGCAGGTGCTTGAGTACTTCTGATGCAGGTATGTGGGTACTACAGATGTATGTGTGTGGGTATTACTGATGCAGGTGTGTGGGTACTACTGATGCAGGTGTGTGGGTACTACTGATATTGGTGTGTGGGTAATACTGATGCAGGTGTGTGGGTACTACTGATGTTGGTGTGTGGGTGTTGCTAATGCAGTTGTGTGGGTACTACCGATGCACTTGTGTAAGAACGATTGATCCAACTGTGTCGATACTACTGATGCAGGTGTGTGGAAACAACTGATGCAGGTGGGTGGGTACTACTGATGCAGGTGTGTGGGTATGACCAATGTAGGTGTGTGGGTACTGCTGATGCAGGTGTGTGATTATGACCAATGTAGGTGTGTGGGTACTACTTATGCAGGTGCTTGGGTACTACTGATGCAGGTATGTGGGTACTACAGATGTATGTGCGTGGGTACTACTGATGGAGGTGTGTGGGTACTAGTGATGCAGGTGCGTGGGTACTACTGAAGCAGGTGAGTGGGTATTACCAATGTAGGTGTGTGTGTACTGCTGATGCAGGTGTGTGATTATGACCAATGTAGGTGTGTGGGTTCTACTGATGCAGGTGCGTGGGTACTACTGATGCAGGTATGTGGGTACTTCTGTTGCAGGTGTGTGGGTACTACTGTTGCAGGTGTGTGGGTACTACTGATGCAGGTGTGCGGGTACAATTGATGCAGGTGTGTGGGTACTACTGTTGCAGGTGTGTGGAAATTACTGATGCAGGTGTGTGGAAACAACTGATGCAGGTGTGTGGGTACTACTGATGCAGGTGTGTGGGTACTACTGATGCGGGTGTGTGGGTTCGGCTGATGCAGGTGTGTGTGTACTACCGATGCAGGTGTATGGGTACTACTGATGCAGGTGTGTGGGTACTACTGATGCAGGTGTGTGGGTACTTCTGATGCAGGTGCGTGGGTACTACTGATGCAGGTGAGTGTGTACTACTGATGTTGGTGTGAGGGTACTACTGATGCAGGTATGTGGGTGCTGCTGAGGCAGGTGTGTGGGTACTACTGATGCAGGTGAGTGGGTACTACTGATGCAGGTGTGTGGGTACTACTGATGCAGGTGTGTGGGTACTACTGATGCAGGTGAGTGGGTACTACTGATGTTGGTGTGAGGGTACTACTGATGCAGGTATGTGGGTGCTGCTGAGGCAGGTGTGTGGTACTTCTGATGCAGGTGCGTGGATACTACTGATGCAGGTGAGTGGGTACTACTGATGTTGGTGTGAGGGTACTACTGATGCAGGTATGTGGGTGCTGCTGAGGCAGGTGTGTGGGTACTATTGATGCAGGTGTGTGGGTACTACTAATGCAGGTGTGTGAGTACTACTGATGCAGGTGTGTGGGTACTACTGATGCAGGTTTGTGGGTACTACTGTTGCAGGTGTGTGGGTACTACTGATGCAGGTGTGGGTAGTACTGATGCAGGTGCGTGGGTACTACCGATGCAGGTGTGTGGGTACGACTGATCCAACTGTGTGGATACTACTGATGCAGGTTTTGTGGGTACTACTGCTGCAGGTGTGTGGGGAGTACTGATGCAGGTGCGTGAGTACTACTGATGCAGGTGTGTCAGTACTACTGATGCAGGTGTGTGGGTACTACTGGTGCAGGTGTGTGGGTACTACTGTTGCAGGTGTGTGGATATTACTGATGCCGGTGTATGGAAAGAACTGATGCAGGTGTGTGGGTACTACTGATGCAGGTGTGTGGGTACTACTGATGCACCTGTGTGGGTACTACTGATGCAGGTGTGTGGGTACTACACATGCAGGTGAGTGGGTACTACTGATGTATGTGTGTGGGTACCACTGATGTATGTGTGTGGGTACTACTGATGCAGGTGTGTTGGTACTACTGATGTAGCTGTGTGGGTACTAATGATGCAGGTGCGTGGGTACTACTGATGCAGGTATTTGGGTACTACAGATGTATGTGAGTGGGTACTACTGATCCAACTGTGTGGATACTACTGATGCAGGTTTTGTGGCTACTAATGCTACAGGTGTGTGGGTAGTACTGATGCAGGTGCGTGAGTACTACTGATGCAGGTGTGTGGGTACTACTGATGCAGGTTTGTGGGTACTACTGATGCCGGTGTGTGGGTACTACTGATGCAGGTGTGTGGGTACTACTGATGCACGTGTGTGGGTACTACTGATGCAGGTGAGTGGATACTGCTGATGCACGTGTGTGGGTACTACTGATGTATGTTTGTGGGTACTACTGATGCAGGTGTGTGGATATTACTGATGCAGGTGCATGGGTACTACTGATGCAGGTGTGTGGGTACTACGGTAGCGGGTGTGTGGGTACTACTGATGCAGGTGTGTGAGTACTACTGATGCAGGTGCGTGGGCACTACCGATGCAGGTGTGTGGGTACGACTGATCCAACTGTGTGGATGCTACTGATGCAGGTTTTGTGGGTACTACTGCTGCAGGTGTGTAGGTAGTACTGATGTAGGTGCGTGAGTACTACTGATGCAGGTGTGTGTGTACTACTGATGCAGGTGTGTGGGTACTACTGATGCAGGTGTGTGGGTACTACTGTTGCAGGTGTGTGGATATTACTGATGCAGGTGTGTGGAAAGAATTGATGCAGGTGTGTGGGTACTACTGATGCAGGTGTGTGGGTACTACTGATGCACCTGTGCGGGTACTACTGATGCAGGTGAGTGGGTACTACTGCTGCACGTGTGTGGGTACTACTGATGCATGTGTGTGGTTACTACTGATGCAGGTGCGTGGGTACTACTGATGCAGGTGTGTGGGTGCTGCTGATGCAGGTGTGTGGGTGCTGCTGATGCAGGTGTGTGGGTACTTCTGATGCAGGTGTGTGGGTACTACTGATGCAGGTGTGTGGGTACTTCTGATGCAGGTGCGTGGGTACTAGTGATGCAGTTGAGTGGGTACTACTGATGTTGGTGTGAGGGTACTACTGATGCAGGTGTGTGGGTGCTGCTGA
Source organism: Petromyzon marinus (assembly GCF_048934315.1). NCBI lineage: Eukaryota > Metazoa > Chordata > Hyperoartia > Petromyzontiformes > Petromyzontidae > Petromyzon > Petromyzon marinus. The sequence continues at coordinate 10,232,193 of NC_133682.1, read as the reverse complement.
TGCAGGTGTGTGGGTACTACTGATGTATGTGCGTGGGTACTAGTGATGCAGGTGTGTGGGTACTACCGATGCAGGTGTGTGGGTACGACTGATCCAACTGTGTCGATACTACTGATGGAGGTTTGTGGGTACTACTGCTGCAGGTGTGTGGATACTACTGCTGCAGGTGTGTGGGTAGTACTGATGCAGGTGCGTGAGTACTACTGATTCAGGTTTTGTGGGTACTACTGCTGCAAGTGTGTGGGTAGTACTGATGCAGGTGCGTGAGTACCACTGATGCAGGTGTGTGGGTACTACTGATGTAGGTGTGTGTGTACTACTGATGTAGGTGTGTGGGTACTACTGATGTAGGTGTGTGGGTACTACTGATGCAGGTGTATGGGTAGTACTGATGCAGGTGTGTGGGTACTATTGATGTAGGTGTGCGGGTACTACTGATGCAGGTGTGTGGATACTACTGATGCAGTTGTGTTCGAAACAACTGATGCAGGTGTGTGGGTACTACTGCTGCAGATGTGTGGGTACTGCTGCTGCAGGTGTGTGGGTACTACTGCTGCAGGTGCTTGAGTACTTCTGATGCAGGTATGTGGGTACTACAGATGTATGTGTGTGGGTATTACTGATGCAGGTGTGTGGGTACTACTGATGCAGGTGTGTGGGTACTACTGATATTGGTGTGTGGGTAATACTGATGCAGGTGTGTGGGTACTACTGATGTTGGTGTGTGGGTGTTGCTAATGCAGTTGTGTGGGTACTACCGATGCACTTGTGTAAGAACGATTGATCCAACTGTGTCGATACTACTGATGCAGGTGTGTGGAAACAACTGATGCAGGTGGGTGGGTACTACTGATGCAGGTGTGTGGGTATGACCAATGTAGGTGTGTGGGTACTGCTGATGCAGGTGTGTGATTATGACCAATGTAGGTGTGTGGGTACTACTTATGCAGGTGCTTGGGTACTACTGATGCAGGTATGTGGGTACTACAGATGTATGTGCGTGGGTACTACTGATGGAGGTGTGTGGGTACTAGTGATGCAGGTGCGTGGGTACTACTGAAGCAGGTGAGTGGGTATTACCAATGTAGGTGTGTGTGTACTGCTGATGCAGGTGTGTGATTATGACCAATGTAGGTGTGTGGGTTCTACTGATGCAGGTGCGTGGGTACTACTGATGCAGGTATGTGGGTACTTCTGTTGCAGGTGTGTGGGTACTACTGTTGCAGGTGTGTGGGTACTACTGATGCAGGTGTGCGGGTACAATTGATGCAGGTGTGTGGGTACTACTGTTGCAGGTGTGTGGAAATTACTGATGCAGGTGTGTGGAAACAACTGATGCAGGTGTGTGGGTACTACTGATGCAGGTGTGTGGGTACTACTGATGCGGGTGTGTGGGTTCGGCTGATGCAGGTGTGTGTGTACTACCGATGCAGGTGTATGGGTACTACTGATGCAGGTGTGTGGGTACTACTGATGCAGGTGTGTGGGTACTTCTGATGCAGGTGCGTGGGTACTACTGATGCAGGTGAGTGTGTACTACTGATGTTGGTGTGAGGGTACTACTGATGCAGGTATGTGGGTGCTGCTGAGGCAGGTGTGTGGGTACTACTGATGCAGGTGAGTGGGTACTACTGATGCAGGTGTGTGGGTACTACTGATGCAGGTGTGTGGGTACTACTGATGCAGGTGAGTGGGTACTACTGATGTTGGTGTGAGGGTACTACTGATGCAGGTATGTGGGTGCTGCTGAGGCAGGTGTGTGGTACTTCTGATGCAGGTGCGTGGATACTACTGATGCAGGTGAGTGGGTACTACTGATGTTGGTGTGAGGGTACTACTGATGCAGGTATGTGGGTGCTGCTGAGGCAGGTGTGTGGGTACTATTGATGCAGGTGTGTGGGTACTACTGATGCAGGTGTGTGAGTACTACCGATGCAGGTGTGTGGGTACGACTGATCCAACTGTGTGGATACTACTGATGCAGGTTTTGTGGGTACTACTGCTGCAGGTGTGTGGGGAGTACTGATGCAGGTGCGTGAGTACTACTGATGCAGGTGTGTCAGTACTACTGATGCAGGTGTGTGGGTACTACTGGTGCAGGTGTGTGGGTACTACTGTTGCAGGTGTGTGGATATTACTGATGCCGGTGTATGGAAAGAACTGATGCAGGTGTGTGGGTACTACTGATGCAGGTGTGTGGGTACTACTGATGCACCTGTGTGGGTACTACTGATGCAGGTGTGTGGGTACTACACATGCAGGTGAGTGGGTACTACTGATGTATGTGTGTGGGTACCACTGATGTATGTGTGTGGGTACTACTGATGCAGGTGTGTTGGTACTACTGATGTAGCTGTGTGGGTACTAATGATGCAGGTGCGTGGGTACTACTGATGCAGGTATTTGGGTACTACAGATGTATGTGAGTGGGTACTACTGATCCAACTGTGTGGATACTACTGATGCAGGTTTTGTGGCTACTAATGCTACAGGTGTGTGGGTAGTACTGATGCAGGTGCGTGAGTACTACTGATGCAGGTGTGTGGGTACTACTGATGCAGGTTTGTGGGTACTACTGATGCCGGTGTGTGGGTACTACTGATGCAGGTGTGTGGGTACTACTGATGCACGTGTGTGGGTACTACTGATGCAGGTGAGTGGATACTGCTGATGCACGTGTGTGGGTACTACTGATGTATGTTTGTGGGTACTACTGATGCAGGTGTGTGGATATTACTGATGCAGGTGCATGGGTACTACTGATGCAGGTGTGTGGGTACTACGGTAGCGGGTGTGTGGGTACTACTGATGCAGGTGTGTGAGTACTACTGATGCAGGTGCGTGGGCACTACCGATGCAGGTGTGTGGGTACGACTGATCCAACTGTGTGGATGCTACTGATGCAGGTTTTGTGGGTACTACTGCTGCAGGTGTGTAGGTAGTACTGATGTAGGTGCGTGAGTACTACTGATGCAGGTGTGTGTGTACTACTGATGCAGGTGTGTGGGTACTACTGATGCAGGTGTGTGGGTACTACTGTTGCAGGTGTGTGGATATTACTGATGCAGGTGTGTGGAAAGAATTGATGCAGGTGTGTGGGTACTACTGATGCAGGTGTGTGGGTACTACTGATGCACCTGTGCGGGTACTACTGATGCAGGTGAGTGGGTACTACTGCTGCACGTGTGTGGGTACTACTGATGCATGTGTGTGGTTACTACTGATGCAGGTGCGTGGGTACTACTGATGCAGGTGTGTGGGTGCTGCTGATGCAGGTGTGTGGGTGCTGCTGATGCAGGTGTGTGGGTACTTCTGATGCAGGTGTGTGGGTACTACTGATGCAGGTGTGTGGGTACTTCTGATGCAGGTGCGTGGGTACTAGTGATGCAGTTGAGTGGGTACTACTGATGTTGGTGTGAGGGTACTACTGATGCAGGTGTGTGGGTGCTGCTGATGCAGGTGTGTGGGTACTACTGATGTATGTGCGTGGGTACTAGTGATGCAGGTGTGTGGGTACTACCGATGCAGGTGTGTGGGTACGACTGATCCAACTGTGTCGATACTACTGATGGAGGTTTGTGGGTACTACTGCTGCAGGTGTGTGGATACTACTGATGCAGGTTTGTGGGTACTACTGATGTATGTGTTTGGGTACCACTGATGTGTGTGTGTGGGTACTACTGATGCAGGTGTGTTGGTACTACTGATGTAGCTGTGTGGGTACTAATGATGCAGCTGCGTGGGTACTACCGATGCAGGTGTGTGGGTACTACTGTTGCAAGTGTGTGGGTACTAGTGATGCAGGTGCGTGGGTAGTACTGATGCAGGTGAGTGGGTACTACTGATGTTGGTGTGTGGGTACTACTGATGCAGGTGTGTGCGTACTACTGATGCAGATATGTGGGTACTACTGTTGCAGGTGTGTGGGTACTACTGTTGCAGGTGTGTGGGTGCTGCTGATGCAGGTGTGTGGGTACTACTGATGCAGGTGTGTGGGTACTTCTGATGCAGGTGCGTGGGTACTACTGATGCAGGTGAGTGGGTACTACTGATGTTGGTGTGAGGGTACTACTGATGCAGGTGTGTGGGTGCTGCTGATGCAGGTGTGTGGGTACTACCGATGCAGGTGTGTGGGTACGACTGATCCAACTGTGTCGATACTACTGATGGAGGTTTGTGGGTACTACTGCTGCAGGTGTGTGGATACTACTGATGCAGGTGTGTGGGTACTACTGATATATGTGTGTGGGTACCACTGATGTATGTGTGTGGGTACTACTGATGCAGGTGTGTTGGTACTACTGATGTAGCTGTGTGGGTACTAATGATGCAGGTGCGTGGGTACTACCGATGCAGGTGTGTGGGTATGACTGATCCAACTGTGTGGATACTACTGATGCAGGTTTTGTGGCTACTACTGCTGCAGTTCTGTGGGTAGTACTGATGCAGGTGCGTGAGTACTACTGATACAGGTGTGTGGGTACTACTGATGCATGTGTGTGGGTACTACTGATGCAGGTGTGTGGGTACTACTGATGCAGGTGTGTGGGTACTACTGATGCAGGTGCGTGGGTACTACTGATGCAGGTATTTGGGTACTACAGATGTATGTGAGTGGGTACTACTGATCCAACTGTGTGGATACTACTGATGCAGGTTTTGTGGCTACTAATGCTACAGGTGTGTGGGTAGTACTGATGCAGGTGCGTGAGTACTACTGATGCAGGTGTGTGGGTACTACTGATGCAGGTGTGTGGGTACTACTGATGCCGATGTGTGGGTACTACTGATGCAGGTGTATGGGTACTACTGATGCACGTGTGTGGGTACTACTGATGCAGGTGAGTGGGTACTACTGATGCGCTGTGTGGGTACTACTGATGCAGGTGTGTGGGTACTACACATGCAGGTGAGTGGGTACTACTGATGTATGTGTGTGGGTACCACTGATGTATGTGTGTGGGTACTACTGATGCAGGTGTGTTGGTACTACTGATGTAGCTGTGTGGGTACTAATGATGCAGGTGCGTGGGAACTACTGATGCAGGTATTTGGGTACTACAGATGTATGTGAGTGGGTACTACTGATCCAACTGTGTGGATACTACTGATGCAGGTTTTGTGGCTACTACTGCTACAGGTGTGTGGGTAGTACTGATGCAGGTGCGTGAGTACTACTGATGCAGGTGTGTGGGTACTACTGATGCAGGTGTGTGGGTACTACTGATGCTGGTGTGTGCGTACTACTGATGCAGGTGTGTCGGTACTACTGATGCACGTGTGTGGGTACTACTGATGCAGGTGAGTGGATACTACTGATGCACGTGTGTGGGTACTACTGATGTATGTTTGTGGGTACTACTGAAGCAGGTGTGTGGATATTACTGATGCAGGTGCATGGGTACTACTGATGCAGATGTGTGGGTACTACTGTTGCGGGTGTGTGGGTACTACTGATGCAGGTGTGTGAGTACTAACGATGCAGGTGCGTGGGTACTACCGATGCAGGAGTGTGGTTACGACTGATCCAACTGTGTGGATGCTACTGATGCAGGTTTTGTGGGTACTACTGCTGCAGGTGTGTAGGTAGTACTGATGTAGGTGCGTGAGTACTACTGATGCAGGTGTGTGTGTACTACTGATGCAGGTGTGTGGGTACTACTGATGCAGGTGTGTGGGTACTACTGTTGCAGGTGTGTGGATATTACTGATGCAGGTGTGTGGAAAGAACTGATGCAGGTGTGTGGGTACTACTGATGCAGGTGTGTGGGTACTACTGATGCACCTGTGTGGGTACTACTGATGCAGGTGAGTGGGTACTACTGCTGCACGTGTGTGGGTACTACTGATGCATGTGTGTGGTTACTACAGATGCAGGTGCGTGGGTACTACTGATGCAGGTGAGTGGGTACTACTGATGTTGGTGTGAGGGTACTTGTGATGCAGGTGTGTGGGTACTACTGATATTGATGTGTGGGTGCTGCTGATGCAGGTGTGTGGGTGCTGCTGATGCAATTGTGTGGGTACTACTGATGTATGTGCGTGGGTACTAGTGATGCAGGTGTGTGGGTACTACCGATGCAGGTGTGTGGGTACTACTGATGCAGGTGTTTTGGTACTACTGATGTAGCTGTGTGGGTACTAATGATGCAGGTGCGTGGGTACTACTGATGTATGTGTGTGGGTACCACTGATGTATGTGTGTGGGTACTACTGATGCAGGTGTTTTGGTACTACTGATGTAGCTGTGTGGGTACTAATGATGCAGGTGCGTGGGTACTACCGATGCAGGTGTGTGGGTATGACTGATCCAACTGTGTGGATACTACTGATGCATGTTTGTGGCTACTACTGCTGCAGGTGTGTGGGTAGTACTGATGCGGGGTGCGTGAGTACTACTGATGCAGGTGTGTGGGTACTACTGATGCAGGTGTGTGGGTACTACTGATGCAGGTGTGTGGGTACTACTGATGCAGGTGTGTGGGTACTACTGATGCAGGTGTGTGGGTACTACTGATGCAGGTGAGTGGATACTACTGATGCACGTGTGTGGGTACTACTGATGTATGTGTGTGGGTACTACTGATGCAGGTGTGTGGATATTACTGATGCAGGTGTATGGAAACAACTGATGCAGGTGTGTGAGTACTACTGATGCAGTTGTGAGAGTACTACTGATGAAGGTGTGTGGGTACTACCGATGCAGGTGCATGGGTACTACTGATGCAGGTGTGTGGGTCCCACTGATGCAGGTGCATGGGTACTACTGAAACAGGTGTGTGAGTACTACTGATGCAGGTGTGTGGGTACTACTGATGCAGGTGTGTGGGTACTACTATTGCGGGTGTGTGGGAACTACTGTTGCAGGTGTGTGGATATTACCGATGCAGGTGTATGGAAACAACTGATGCAGGTGTGTGAGTACTACTGATGCAGTTGTGAGAGTACTACTGATGAAGGTGTGTGGGTACTACCGATGCAGGTGCATGGGTACTACTGATGCAGGTGTGTGGGTCCCACTGATGCAGGTGCATGGGTACTACTGATACAGGTGTGTGAGTACTACTGATGCAGGTGTGTGGGTACTACTTATGCAGGTGCGTGGGTACTACCGATGCAGGTGTGTGGGTACGACTGATCCAACTGTGTGGATACTACTGATGCAGATTTTGTGGGTACTACTGCTGCAGGTGTGTGGGTACTACTGATGCAGGTGTGTGGGTACTACTGATGCAAGTGTGTGGGTACTACTGATGTTGGTGTGTGGGTACTACTGATGCAGGTGTGTGGGTACTAGTGATGCAGGTGTGTGGGTACTACCGATGCAGGTGTGTGGGTACGACTGATCCAACTGTGTCGATACTACTGATGGAGTTTTGTGGGTACTACTGCTGCAGGTGTGTGGATACTACTGCTGCAGGTGTGTGGGTAGTACTGATGCAGGTGCGTGAGTACTACTGATTCAGGTTTTGTGGGTACTACTGCTGCAAGTGTGTGGGTAGTACTGATGCAGGTGCGTGAGTACCACTGATGCAGGTGTGTGGGTACTACTGATGTAGGTGTGTGTGTACTACTGATGTAGGTGTGTGGGTACTACTGATGTAGGTGTGTGGGTACTACTGATGCAGGTGTATGGGTAGTACTGATGCAGGTGTGTGGGTACTATTGATGTAGGTGTGCGGGTACTACTGATGTAGGTGTGTGGATACTACTGATGCAGTTGTGTTCGAAACAACTGATGCAGGTGTGTGGGTACTACTGCTGCAGATGTGTGGGTACTACTGCTGCAGGTGTGTGGGTACTACTGCTGCAGGTGCTTGAGTACTTCTGATGCAGGTATGTGGGTACTACAGATGTATGTGTGTGGGTATTACTGATGCAGGTGTGTGGGTACTACTGATGCAGGTGTGTGGGTACTACTGATATTGGTGTGTGGGTAATACTGATGCAGGTGTGTGGGTACTACTGATGTTGGTGTGTGGGTGTTGCTAATGCAGTTGTGTGGGTACTACCGATGCACTTGTGTAAGAACGATTGATCCAACTGTGTCGATACTACTGATGCAGGTGTGTGGAAACAACTGATGCAGGTGGGTGGGTACTACTGATGCAGGTGTGTGGGTATGACCAATGTAGGTGTGTGGGTACTGCTGATGCAGGTGTGTGATTATGACCAATGTAGGTGTGTGGGTACTACTTATGCAGGTGCTTGGGTACTACTGATGCAGGTATGTGGGTACTACAGATGTATGTGCGTGGGTACTACTGATGGAGGTGTGTGGGTACTAGTGATGCAGGTGCGTGGGTACTACTGAAGCAGGTGAGTGGGTATTACCAATGTAGGTGTGTGTGTACTGCTGATGCAGGTGTGTGATTATGACCAATGTAGGTGTGTGGGTTCTACTGATGCAGGTGCGTGGGTACTACTGATGCAGGTATGTGGGTACTTCTGTTGCAGGTGTGTGGGTACTACTGTTGCAGGTGTGTGGGTACTACTGATGCAGGTGTGCGGGTACAATTGATGCAGGTGTGTGGGTACTACTGTTGCAGGTGTGTGGAAATTACTGATGCAGGTGTGTGGAAACAACTGATGCAGGTGTGTGGGTACTACTGATGCAGGTGTGTGGGTACTACTGATGCGGGTGTGTGGGTTCGGCTGATGCAGGTGTGTGTGTACTACCGATGCAGGTGTATGGGTACTACTGATGCAGGTGTGTGGGTACTACTGATGCAGGTGTGTGGGTACTTCTGATGCAGGTGCGTGGGTACTACTGATGCAGGTGAGTGTGTACTACTGATGTTGGTGTGAGGGTACTACTGATGCAGGTATGTGGGTGCTGCTGAGGCAGGTGTGTGGGTACTACTGATGCAGGTGAGTGGGTACTACTGATGCAGGTGTGTGGGTACTACTGATGCAGGTGTGTGGGTACTACTGATGCAGGTGAGTGGGTACTACTGATGTTGGTGTGAGGGTACTACTGATGCAGGTATGTGGGTGCTGCTGAGGCAGGTGTGTGGGTACTTCTGATGCAGGTGCGTGGATACTACTGATGCAGGTGAGTGGGTACTACTGATGTTGGTGTGAGGGTACTACTGATGCAGGTATGTGGGTGCTGCTGAGGCAGGTGTGTGGGTACTACTGATGCAGGTGTGTGGGTACTACTGATGCAGGTGTGTGAGTACTACTGATGCAGGTGTGTGGGTACTACTGATGCAGGTTTGTGGGTACTACTGTTGCAGGTGTGTGGGTACTACTGATGCAGGTGTGGGTAGTACTGATGCAGGTGCGTGGGTACTACCGATGCAGGTGTGTGGGTACGACTGATCCAACTGTGTGGATACTACTGATGCAGGTTTTGTGGGTACTACTGCTGCAGGTGTGTGGGGAGTACTGATGCAGGTGCGTGAGTACTACTGATGCAGGTGTGTCAGTACTACTGATGCAGGTGTGTGGGTACTACTGGTGCAGGTGTGTGGGTACTACTGTTGCAGGTGTGTGGATATTACTGATGCCGGTGTATGGAAAGAACTGATGCAGGTGTGTGGGTACTACTGATGCAGGTGTGTGGGTACTACTGATGCACCTGTGTGGGTACTACTGATGCAGGTGTGTGGGTACTACACATGCAGGTGAGTGGGTACTACTGATGTATGTGTGTGGGTACCACTGATGTATGTGTGTGGGTACTACTGATGCAGGTGTGTTGGTACTACTGATGTAGCTGTGTGGGTACTAATGATGCAGGTGCGTGGGTACTACTGATGCAGGTATTTGGGTACTACAGATGTATGTGAGTGGGTACTACTGATCCAACTGTGTGGATACTACTGATGCAGGTTTTGTGGCTACTAATGCTACAGGTGTGTGGGTAGTACTGATGCAGGTGCGTGAGTACTACTGATGCAGGTGTGTGGGTACTACTGATGCAGGTGTGTGGGTACTACTGATGCCGGTGTGTGGGTACTACTGATGCAGGTGTGTGGGTACTACTGATGCACGTGTGTGGGTACTACTGATGCAGGTGAGTGGATACTGCTGATGCACGTGTGTGGGTACTACTGATGTATGTTTGTGGGTACTACTGATGCAGGTGTGTGGATATTACTGATGCAGGTGCATGGGTACTACTGATGCAGGTGTGTGGGTACTACGGTAGCGGGTGTGTGGGTACTACTGATGCAGGTGTGTGAGTACTACTGATGCAGGTGCGTGGGCACTACCGATGCAGGTGTGTGGGTACGACTGATCCAACTGTGTGGATGCTACTGATGCAGGTTTTGTGGGTACTACTGCTGCAGGTGTGTAGGTAGTACTGATGTAGGTGCGTGAGTACTACTGATGCAGGTGTGTGTGTACTACCGATGTAGGTGTGTGGGTACTACTGATGCAGGTGTGTGGGTACTACTGTTGCAGGTGTGTGGATATTACTGATGCAGGTGTGTGGAAAGAATTGATGCAGGTGTGTGGGTACTACTGATGCAGGTGTGTGGGTACTACTGATGCACCTGTGTGGGTACTACTGATGCAGGTGAGTGGGTACTACTGCTGCACGTGTGTGGGTACTACTGATGCATGTGTGTGGTTACTACTGATGCAGGTGCGTGGGTACTACTGATGCAGGTGTGTGGGTGCTGCTGATGCAGGTGTGTGGGTGCTGCTGATGCAGGTGTGTGGGTACTTCTGATGCAGGTGTGTGGGTACTACTGATGCAGGTGTGTGGGTACTTCTGATGCAGGTGCGTGGGTACTAGTGATGCAGTTGAGTGGGTACTACTGATGTTGGTGTGAGGGTACTACTGATGCAGGTGTGTGGGTGCTGCTGATGCAGGTGTGTGGGTACTACTGATGTATGTGCGTGGGTACTAGTGATGCAGGTGTGTGGGTACTACCGATGCAGGTGTGTGGGTACGACTGATCCAACTGTGTCGATACTACTGATGGAGGTTTGTGGGTACTACTGCTGCAGGTGTGTGGATACTACTGATGCAGGTTTGTGGGTACTACTGATGTATGTGTTTGGGTACCACTGATGTGTGTGTGTGGGTACTACTGATGCAGGTGTGTTGGTACTACTGATGTAGCTGTGTGGGTACTAATGATGCAGCTGCGTGGGTACTACCGATGCAGGTGTGTGGGTACTACTGTTGCAAGTGTGTGGGTACTAGTGATGCAGGTGCGTGGGTAGTACTGATGCAGGTGAGTGGGTACTACTGATGTTGGTGTGTGGGTACTACTGATGCAGGTGTTTGGGTACTACTGATGCAGATATGTGGGTACTACTGTTGCAGGTGTGTGGGTACTACTGTTGCAGGTGTGTGGGTGCTGCTGATGCAGGTGTGTGGGTACTACTGATGCAGGTGTGTGGGTACTTCTGATGCAGGTGCGTGGGTACTACTGATGCAGGTGAGTGGGTACTACTGATGTTGGTGTGAGGGTACTACTGATGCAGGTGTGTGGGTGCTGCTGATGCAGGTGTGTGGGTACTACTGATGTATGTGCGTGGGTACTAGTGATGCAGGTGTGTGGGTACTACCGATGCAGGTGTGTGGGTACGACTGATCCAACTGTGTCGATACTACTGATGGAGGTTTGTGGGTACTACTGCTGCAGGTGTGTGGATACTACTGATGCAGGTGTGTGGGTACTACTGATGTATGTGTGTGGGTACCACTGATGTATGTGTGTGGGTACTACTGATGCAGGTGTGTTGGTACTACTGATGTAGCTGTGTGGGTACTAATGATGCAGGTGCGTGGGTACTACCGATGCAGGTGTGTGGGTATGACTGATCCAACTGTGTGGATACTACTGATGCAGGTTTTGTGGCTACTACTGCTGCAGTTCTGTGGGTAGTACTGATGCAGGTGCGTGAGTACTACTGATACAGGTGTGTGGGTACTACTGATGCAGGTGTGTGGGTACTACTGATGCAGGTGTGTGGGTACTACTGATGCAGGTGTGTGGGTACTACTGATGCAGGTGCGTGGGTACTACTGATGCAGGTATTTGGGTACTAAAGATGTATGTGAGTGGGTACTACTGATCCAACTGTGTGGATACTACTGATGCAGGTTTTGTGGCTACTAATGCTACAGGTGTGTGGGTAGTACTGATGCAGGTGCGTGAGTACTACTGATGCAGGTGTGTGGGTACTACTGATGCAGGTGTGTGGGTACTACTGATGCCGATGTGTGGGTACTACTGATGCAGGTGTATGGGTACTACTGATGCACGTGTGTGGGTACTACTGATGCAGGTGCATGGGTACTACTGATGCAGGTGTGTGGGTACTACGGTAGCGGGTGTGTGGGTACTACTGATGCAGGTGTGTGAGTACTACTGATGCAGGTGCGTGGGCACTACCGATGCAGGTGTGTGGGTACGACTGATCCAACTGTGTGGATGCTACTGATGCAGGTTTTGTGGGTACTACTGCTGCAGGTGTGTAGGTAGTACTGATGTAGGTGCGTGAGTACTACTGATGCAGGTGTGTGTGTACTACTGATGCAGGTGTGTGGGTACTACTGATGCAGGTGTGTGGGTACTACTGTTGCAGGTGTGTGGATATTACTGATGCAGGTGTGTGGAAAGAATTGATGCAGGTGTGTGGGTACTACTGATGCAGGTGTGTGGGTACTACTGATGCACCTGTGTGGGTACTACTGATGCAGGTGAGTGGGTACTACTGCTGCACGTGTGTGGGTACTACTGATGCATGTGTGTGGTTACTACTGATGCAGGTGCGTGGGTACTACTGATGCAGGTGTGTGGGTGCTGCTGATGCAGGTGTGTGGGTGCTGCTGATGCAGGTGTGTGGGTACTTCTGATGCAGGTGTGTGGGTACTACTGATGCAGGTGTGTGGGTACTTCTGATGCAGGTGCGTGGGTACTACTGTTGCAGGTGTGTGGGTACTACTGATGCAGGTGTGGGTAGTACTGATGCAGGTGCGTGGGTACTACCGTTGCAGGTGTGTGGGTACGACTGATCCAACTGTGTGGATACTACTGATGCAGGTTTTGTGGGTACTACTGCTGCAGGTGTGTGGGGAGTACTGATGCAGGTGCGTGAGTACTACTGATGCAGGTGTGTGGGTACTACTGATGCAGGTGTGTGGGTACTACTGATGCCGATGTGTGGGTACTACTGATGCAGGTGTATGGGTACTACTGATGCACGTGTGTGGGTACTACTGATGCAGGTGAGTGGATACTGCTGATGCACGTGTGTGGGTACTACTGATGTATGTTTGTGGGTACTACTGATGCAGGTGTGTGGATATTACTGATGCAGGTGCATGGGTACTACTGATGCAGGTGTGTGGGTACTACGGTAGCGGGTGTGTGGGTACTACTGATGCAGGTGTGTGAGTACTACTGATGCAGGTGCGTGGGCACTACCGATGCAGGTGTGTGGGTACGACTGATCCAACTGTGTGGATGCTACTGATGCAGGTTTTGTGGGTACTACTGCTGCAGGTGTGTGGGGAGTACTGATGCAGGTGCGTGAGTACTACTGATGCAGGTGTGTCAGTACTACTGATGCAGGTGTGTGGGTACTACTGGTGCAGGTGTGTGGGTACTACTGTTGCAGGTGTGTGGATATTACTGATGCCGGTGTATGGAAAGAACTGATGCAGGTGTGTGGGTACTACTGATGCAGGTGTGTGGGTACTACTGATGCACCTGTGTGGGTACTACTGATGCAGGTGTGTGGGTACTACACATGCAGGTGAGTGGGTACTACTGATGTATGTGTGTGGGTACCACTGATGTATGTGTGTGGGTACTACTGATGCAGGTGTGTTGGTACTACTGATGTAGCTGTGTGGGTACTAATGATGCAGGTGCGTGGGTACTACTGATGCAGGTATTTGGGTACTACAGATGTATGTGAGTGGGTACTACTGATCCAACTGTGTGGATACTACTGATGCAGGTTTTGTGGCTACTAATGCTACAGGTGTGTGGGTAGTACTGATGCAGGTGCGTGAGTACTACTGATGCAGGTGTGTGGGTACTACTGATGCAGGTGTGTGGGTACTACTGATGCCGGTGTGTGGGTACTACTGATGCAGGTGTGTGGGTACTACTGATGCACGTGTGTGGGTACTACTGATGCAGGTGAGTGGATACTGCTGATGCACGTGTGTGGGTACTACTGATGTATGTTTGTGGGTACTACTGATGCAGGTGTGTGGATATTACTGATGCAGGTGCATGGGTACTACTGATGCAGGTGTGTGGGTACTACGGTAGCGGGTGTGTGGGTACTACTGATGCAGGTGTGTGAGTACTACTGATGCAGGTGCGTGGGCACTACCGATGCAGGTGTGTGGGTACGACTGATCCAACTGTGTGGATGCTACTGATGCAGGTTTTGTGGGTACTACTGCTGCAGGTGTGTAGGTAGTACTGATGTAGGTGCGTGAGTACTACTGATGCAGGTGTGTGTGTACTACCGATGTAGGTGTGTGGGTACTACTGATGCAGGTGTGTGGGTACTACTGTTGCAGGTGTGTGGATATTACTGATGCAGGTGTGTGGAAAGAATTGATGCAGGTGTGTGGGTACTACTGATGCAGGTGTGTGGGTACTACTGATGCACCTGTGTGGGTACTACTGATGCAGGTGAGTGGGTACTACTGCTGCACGTGTGTGGGTACTACTGATGCATGTGTGTGGTTACTACTGATGCAGGTGCGTGGGTACTACTGATGCAGGTGTGTGGGTGCTGCTGATGCAGGTGTGTGGGTGCTGCTGATGCAGGTGTGTGGGTACTTCTGATGCAGGTGTGTGGGTACTACTGATGCAGGTGTGTGGGTACTTCTGATGCAGGTGCGTGGGTACTAGTGATGCAGTTGAGTGGGTACTACTGATGTTGGTGTGAGGGTACTACTGATGCAGGTGTGTGGGTGCTGCTGATGCAGGTGTGTGGGTACTACTGATGTATGTGCGTGGGTACTAGTGATGCAGGTGTGTGGGTACTACCGATGCAGGTGTGTGGGTACGACTGATCCAACTGTGTCGATACTACTGATGGAGGTTTGTGGGTACTACTGCTGCAGGTGTGTGGATACTACTGATGCAGGTTTGTGGGTACTACTGATGTATGTGTTTGGGTACCATTGATGTGTGTGTGTGGGTACTACTGATGCAGGTGTGTTGGTACTACTGATGTAGCTGTGTGGGTACTAATGATGCAGCTGCGTGGGTACTACCGATGCAGGTGTGTGGGTACTACTGTTGCAAGTGTGTGGGTACTAGTGATGCAGGTGCGTGGGTAGTACTGATGCAGGTGAGTGGGTACTACTGATGTTGGTGTGTGGGTACTACTGATGCAGGTGTTTGGGTACTACTGATGCAGATATGTGGGTACTACTGTTGCAGGTGTGTGGGTACTACTGTTGCAGGTGTGTGGGTGCTGCTGATGCAGGTGTGTGGGTACTACTGATGCAGGTGTGTGGGTACTTCTGATGCAGGTGCGTGGGTACTACTGATGCAGGTGAGTGGGTACTACTGATGTTGGTGTGAGGGTACTACTGATGCAGGTGTGTGGGTGCTGCTGATGCAGGTGTGTGGGTACTACTGATGTATGTGCGTGGGTACTAGTGATGCAGGTGTGTGGGTACTACCGATGCAGGTGTGTGGGTACGACTGATCCAACTGTGTCGATACTACTGATGGAGGTTTGTGGGTACTACTGCTGCAGGTGTGTGGATACTACTGATGCAGGTGTGTGGGTACTACTGATGTATGTGTGTGGGTACCACTGATGTATGTGTGTGGGTACTACTGATGCAGGTGTGTTGGTACTACTGATGTAGCTGTGTGGGTACTAATGATGCAGGTGCGTGGGTACTACCGATGCAGGTGTGTGGGTATGACTGATCCAACTGTGTGGATACTACTGATGCAGGTTTTGTGGCTACTACTGCTGCAGTTCTGTGGGTAGTACTGATGCAGGTGCGTGAGTACTACTGATACAGGTGTGTGGGTACTACTGATGCAGGTGTGTGGGTACTACTGATGCAGGTGTGTGGGTACTACTGATGCAGGTGTGTGGGTACTACTGATGCAGGTGCGTGGGTACTACTGATGCAGGTATTTGGGTACTACAGATGTATGTGAGTGGGTACTACTGATCCAACTGTGTGGATACTACTGATGCAGGTTTTGTGGCTACTAATGCTACAGGTGTGTGGGTAGTACTGATGCAGGTGCGTGAGTACTACTGATGCAGGTGTGTGGGTACTACTGATGCAGGTGTGTGGGTACTACTGATGCCGATGTGTGGGTACTACTGATGCAGGTGTATGGGTACTACTGATGCACGTGTGTGGGTACTACTGATGCAGGTGCATGGGTACTACTGATGCAGGTGTGTGGGTACTACGGTAGCGGGTGTGTGGGTACTACTGATGCAGGTGTGTGAGTACTACTGATGCAGGTGCGTGGGCACTACCGATGCAGGTGTGTGGGTACGACTGATCCAACTGTGTGGATGCTACTGATGCAGGTTTTGTGGGTACTACTGCTGCAGGTGTGTAGGTAGTACTGATGTAGGTGCGTGAGTACTACTGATGCAGGTGTGTGTGTACTACTGATGCAGGTGTGTGGGTACTACTGATGCAGGTGTGTGGGTACTACTGTTGCAGGTGTGTGGATATTACTGATGCAGGTGTGTGGAAAGAATTGATGCAGGTGTGTGGGTACTACTGATGCAGGTGTGTGGGTACTACTGATGCACCTGTGTGGGTACTACTGATGCAGGTGAGTGGGTACTACTGCTGCACGTGTGTGGGTACTACTGATGCATGTGTGTGGTTACTACTGATGCAGGTGCGTGGGTACTACTGATGCAGGTGTGTGGGTGCTGCTGATGCAGGTGTGTGGGTGCTGCTGATGCAGGTGTGTGGGTACTTCTGATGCAGGTGTGTGGGTACTACTGATGCAGGTGTGTGGGTACTTCTGATGCAGGTGCGTGGGTACTACTGTTGCAGGTGTGTGGGTACTACTGATGCAGGTGTGGGTAGTACTGATGCAGGTGCGTGGGTACTACCGTTGCAGGTGTGTGGGTACGACTGATCCAACTGTGTGGATACTACTGATGCAGGTTTTGTGGGTACTACTGCTGCAGGTGTGTGGGGAGTACTGATGCAGGTGCGTGAGTACTACTGATGCAGGTGTGTGGGTACTACTGATGCAGGTGTGTGGGTACTACTGATGCCGATGTGTGGGTACTACTGATGCAGGTGTATGGGTACTACTGATGCACATGTGTGGGTACTACTGATGCAGGTGAGTGGATACTGCTGATGCACGTGTGTGGGTACTACTGATGTATGTTTGTGGGTACTACTGATGCAGGTGTGTGGATATTACTGATGCAGGTGCATGGGTACTACTGATGCAGGTGTGTGGGTACTACGGTAGCGGGTGTGTGGGTACTACTGATGCAGGTGTGTGAGTACTACTGATGCAGGTGCGTGGGCACTACCGATGCAGGTGTGTGGGTACGACTGATCCAACTGTGTGGATGCTACTGATGCAGGTTTTGTGGGTACTACTGCTGCAGGTGTGTGGGGAGTACTGATGCAGGTGCGTGAGTACTACTGATGCAGGTGTGTCAGTACTACTGATGCAGGTGTGTGGGTACTACTGGTGCAGGTGTGTGGGTACTACTGTTGCAGGTGTGTGGATATTACTGATGCCGGTGTATGGAAAGAACTGATGCAGGTGTGTGGGTACTACTGATGCAGGTGTGTGGGTACTACTGATGCACCTGTGTGGGTACTACTGATGCAGGTGTGTGGGTACTACACATGCAGGTGAGTGGGTACTACTGATGTATGTGTGTGGGTACCACTGATGTATGTGTGTGGGTACTACTGATGCAGGTGTGTTGGTACTACTGATGTAGCTGTGTGGGTACTAATGATGCAGGTGCGTGGGTACTACTGATGCAGGTATTTGGGTACTACAGATGTATGTGAGTGGGTACTACTGATCCAACTGTGTGGATACTACTGATGCAGGTTTTGTGGCTACTAATGCTACAGGTGTGTGGGTAGTACTGATGCAGGTGCGTGAGTACTACTGATGCAGGTGTGTGGGTACTACTGATGCAGGTGTGTGGGTACTACTGATGCCGGTGTGTGGGTACTACTGATGCAGGTGTGTGGGTACTACTGATGCACGTGTGTGGGTACTACTGATGCAGGTGAGTGGATACTGCTGATGCACGTGTGTGGGTACTACTGATGTATGTTTGTGGGTACTACTGATGCAGGTGTGTGGATATTACTGATGCAGGTGCATGGGTACTACTGATGCAGGTGTGTGGGTACTACGGTAGCGGGTGTGTGGGTACTACTGATGCAGGTGTGTGAGTACTACTGATGCAGGTGCGTGGGCACTACCGATGCAGGTGTGTGGGTACGACTGATCCAACTGTGTGGATGCTACTGATGCAGGTTTTGTGGGTACTACTGCTGCAGGTGTGTAGGTAGTACTGATGTAGGTGCGTGAGTACTACTGATGCAGGTGTGTGTGTACTACCGATGTAGGTGTGTGGGTACTACTGATGCAGGTGTGTGGGTACTACTGTTGCAGGTGTGTGGATATTACTGATGCAGGTGTGTGGAAAGAATTGATGCAGGTGTGTGGGTACTACTGATGCAGGTGTGTGGGTACTACTGATGCACCTGTGTGGGTACTACTGATGCAGGTGAGTTGGTACTACTGCTGCACGTGTGTGGGTACTACTGATGCATGTGTGTGGTTACTACTGATGCAGGTGCGTGGGTACTACTGATGCAGGTGTGTGGGTGCTGCTGATGCAGGTGTGTGGGTGCTGCTGATGCAGGTGTGTGGGTACTTCTGATGCAGGTGTGTGGGTACTACTGATGCAGGTGTGTGGGTACTTCTGATGCAGGTGCGTGGGTACTAGTGATGCAGTTGAGTGGGTACTACTGATGTTGGTGTGAGGGTACTACTGATGCAGGTGTGTGGGTGCTGCTGATGCAGGTGTATGGGTACTACTGATGTATGTGCGTGGGTACTAGTGATGCAGGTGTGTGGGTACTACCGATGCAGGTGTGTGGGTACGACTGATCCAACTGTGTCGATACTACTGATGGAGGTTTGTGGGTACTACTGCTGCAGGTGTGTGGATACTACTGATGCAGGTTTGTGGGTACTACTGATGTATGTGTTTGGGTACCACTGATGTGTGTGTGTGGGTACTACTGATGCAGGTGTGTTGGTACTACTGATGTAGCTGTGTGGGTACTAATGATGCAGCTGCGTGGGTACTACCGATGCAGGTGTGTGGGTACTACTGTTGCAAGTGTGTGGGTACTAGTGATGCAGGTGCGTGGGTAGTACTGATGCAGGTGAGTGGGTACTACTGATGTTGGTGTGTGGGTACTACTGATGCAGGTGTTTGGGTACTACTGATGCAGATATGTGGGTACTACTGTTGCAGGTGTGTGGGTACTACTGTTGCAGGTGTGTGGGTGCTGCTGATGCAGGTGTGTGGGTACTACTGATGCAGGTGTGTGGGTACTTCTGATGCAGGTGCGTGGGTACTACTGATGCAGGTGAGTGGGTACTACTGATGTTGGTGTGAGGGTACTACTGATGCAGGTGTGTGGGTGCTGCTGATGCAGGTGTGTGGGTACTACTGATGTATGTGCGTGGGTACTAGTGATGCAGGTGTGTGGGTACTACCGATGCAGGTGTGTGGGTACGACTGATCCAACTGTGTCGATACTACTGATGGAGGTTTGTGGGTACTACTGCTGCAGGTGTGTGGATACTACTGATGCAGGTGTGTGGGTACTACTGATGTATGTGTGTGGGTACCACTGATGTATGTGTGTGGGTACTACTGATGCAGGTGTGTTGGTACTACTGATGTAGCTGTGTGGGTACTAATGATGCAGGTGCGTGGGTACTACCGATGCAGGTGTGTGGGTATGACTGATCCAACTGTGTGGATACTACTGATGCAGGTTTTGTGGCTACTACTGCTGCAGTTCTGTGGGTAGTACTGATGCAGGTGCGTGAGTACTACTGATACAGGTGTGTGGGTACTACTGATGCAGGTGTGTGGGTACTACTGATGCAGGTGTGTGGGTACTACTGATGCAGGTGTGTGGGTACTACTGATGCAGGTGCGTGGGTACTACTGATGCAGGTATTTGGGTACTACAGATGTATGTGAGTGGGTACTACTGATCCAACTGTGTGGATACTACTGATGCAGGTTTTGTGGCTACTAATGCTACAGGTGTGTGGGTAGTACTGATGCAGGTGCGTGAGTACTACTGATGCAGGTGTGTGGGTACTACTGATGCAGGTGTGTGGGTACTACTGATGCCGATGTGTGGGTACTACTGATGCAGGTGTATGGGTACTACTGATGCACGTGTGTGGGTACTACTGATGCAGGTGCATGGGTACTACTGATGCAGGTGTGTGGGTACTACGGTAGCGGGTGTGTGGGTACTACTGATGCAGGTGTGTGAGTACTACTGATGCAGGTGCGTGGGCACTACCGATGCAGGTGTGTGGGTACGACTGATCCAACTGTGTGGATGCTACTGATGCAGGTTTTGTGGGTACTACTGCTGCAGGTGTGTAGGTAGTACTGATGTAGGTGCGTGAGTACTACTGATGCAGGTGTGTGTGTACTACTGATGCAGGTGTGTGGGTACTACTGATGCAGGTGTGTGGGTACTACTGTTGCAGGTGTGTGGAAATTACTGATGCAGGTGTGTGGAAAGAATTGATGCAGGTGTGTGGGTACTACTGATGCAGGTGTGTGGGTACTACTGATGCACCTGTGTGGGTACTACTGATGCAGGTGAGTGGGTACTACTGCTGCACGTGTGTGGGTACTACTGATGCATGTGTGTGGTTACTACTGATGCAGGTGCGTGGGTACTACTGATGCAGGTGTGTGGGTGCTGCTGATGCAGGTGTGTGGGTGCTGCTGATGCAGGTGTGTGGGTACTTCTGATGCAGGTGTGTGGGTACTACTGATGCAGGTGTGTGGGTACTTCTGATGCAGGTGCGTGGGTACTACTGTTGCAGGTGTGTGGGTACTACTGATGCAGGTGTGGGTAGTACTGATGCAGGTGCGTGGGTACTACCGTTGCAGGTGTGTGGGTACGACTGATCCAACTGTGTGGATACTACTGATGCAGGTTTTGTGGGTACTACTGCTGCAGGTGTGTGGGGAGTACTGATGCAGGTGCGTGAGTACTACTGATGCAGGTGTGTGGGTACTACTGATGCAGGTGTGTGGGTACTACTGATGCCGATGTGTGGGTACTACTGATGCAGGTGTATGGGTACTACTGATGCACGTGTGTGGGTACTACTGATGCAGGTGAGTGGATACTGCTGATGCACGTGTGTGGGTACTACTGATGTATGTTTGTGGGTACTACTGATGCAGGTGTGTGGATATTACTGATGCAGGTGCATGGGTACTACTGATGCAGGTGTGTGGGTACTACGGTAGCGGGTGTGTGGGTACTACTGATGCAGGTGTGTGAGTACTACTGATGCAGGTGCGTGGGCACTACCGATGCAGGTGTGTGGGTACGACTGATCCAACTGTGTGGATGCTACTGATGCAGGTTTTGTGGGTACTACTGCTGCAGGTGTGTAGGTAGTACTGATGTAGGTGCGTGAGTACTACTGATGCAGGTGTGTGTGTACTACTGATGCAGGTGTGTGGGTACTACTGATGCAGGTGTGTGGGTACTACTGTTGCAGGTGTGTGGATATTACTGATGCAGGTGTGTGGAAAGAATTGATGCAGGTGTGTGGGTACTACTGATGCAGGTGTGTGGGTACTACTGATGCACCTGTGTGGGTACTACTGATGCAGGTGAGTGGGTACTACTGCTGCACGTGTGTGGGTACTACTGATGCATGTGTGTGGTTACTACTGATGCAGGTGCGTGGGTACTACTTATGCAGGTGTGTGGGTGCTGCTGATGCAGGTGTGTGGGTGCTGCTGATGCAGGTGTGTGGGTACTTCTGATGCAGGTGTGTGGGTACTACTGATGCAGGTGTGTGGGTACTTCTGATGCAGGTGCGTGGGTACTACTGTTGCAGGTGTGTGGGTACTACTGATGCAGGTGTGGGTAGTACTGATGCAGGTGCGTGGGTACTACCGTTGCAGGTGTGTGGGTACGACTGATCCAACTGTGTGGATACTACTGATGCAGGTTTTGTGGGTACTACTGCTGCAGGTGTGTGGGGAGTACTGATGCAGGTGCGTGAGTACTACTGATGCAGGTGTGTCAGTACTACTGATGCAGGTGTGTGGGTACTACTGGTGCAGGTGTGTGGTTACTACTTTTGCAGGTGTGTGGATATTACTGATGCCGGTGTATGGAAAGAACTGATGCAGGTGTGTGGGTACTACTGATGCAGGTGTGTGGGTACTACTGATGCACCTGTGTGGGTACTACTGATGCAGGTGAGTGGGTACTACTGCTGCACGTGTGTGGGTACTACTGATGCATGTGTGTGGTTACTACTGATGCAGGTGCGTGGGTACTACTGATGCAGGTGTGTGGGTGCTGCTGATGCAGGTGTGTGGGTGCTGCTGATGCAGGTGTGTTGGTACTTCTGATGCAGGTGTGTGGGTACTACTGATGCAGGTGTGTGGGTACTTCTGATGCAGGTGCGTGGGTACTACTGTTGCAGGTGTGTGGGTACTACTGATGCAGGTGTGGGTAGTACTGATGCAGGTGCGTGGGTACTACCGATGCAGGTGTGTGGGTACGACTGATCCAACTGTGTGGATACTACTGATGCAGGTTTTGTGGGTACTACTGCTGCAGGTGTGTGGGGAGTACTGATGCAGGTGCGTGAGTACTACTGATGCAGGTGTGTCAGTACTACTGATGCAGGTGTGTGGGTACTACTGGTGCAGGTGTGTGGGTACTACTGTTGCAGGTGTGTGGATATTACTGATGCCGGTGTATGGAAAGAACTGATGCAGGTGTGTGGGTACTACTGATGCAGGTGTGTGGGTACTACTGATGCACCTGTGTGGGTACTACTGATGCAGGTGTGTGGGTACTACACATGCAGGTGTGTGGATACTACTGATGCAGGTGTGTGGGTACTACTGATGCAGGTGTGTTGGTACTACTGATGTAGCTGTGTGGGTACTACTGATGCAGGTGTGTTGGTACTACTGATGTAGCTGTGTGGGTACTAATGATGCAGGTGCGTGGGTACTACCGATGCAGGTGTGTGGGTATGACTGATCCAACTGTGTGGATACTACTGATGCAGGTGTGTTGGTACTACTGATGTAGCTGTGTGGGTACTACTGATGCAGGTGTGTTGGTACTACTGATGTAGCTGTGTGGGTACTAATGATGCAGGTGCGTGGGTACTACCGATGCAGGTGTGTGGGTATGACTGATCCAACTGTGTGGATACTACTGATGCAGGTTTTGTGGCTACTACTGCTGCAGTTCTGTGGGTAGTACTGATGCAGGTGCGTGAGTACTACTGATACAGGTGTGTGGGTACTACTGATGCAGGTGTGTGGGTACTACTGATGCAGGTGTGTGGGTACTACTGATGCAGGTGTGTGGGTACTACTGATGCAGGTGCGTGGGTACTACTGATGCAGGTATTTGGGTACTACAGATGTATGTGAGTGGGTACTACTGATCCAACTGTGTGGATACTACTGATGCAGGTTTTGTGGCTACTAATGCTACAGGTGTGTGGGTAGTACTGATGCAGGTGCGTGAGTACTACTGATGTATGTTTGTGGGTACTACTGATGCAGGTGTGTGGATATTACTGATGCAGGTGCAAGGGTACTACTGATGCAGGTGTGTGGGTACTACGGTAGCGGGTGTGTGGGTACTACTGATGCAGGTGTGTGAGTACTACTGATGCAGGTGCGTGGGCACTACCGATGCAGGTGTGTGGGTACGACTGATCCAACTGTGTGGATGCTACTGATGCAGGTTTTGTGGGTACTACTGCTGCAGGTGTGTAGGTAGTACTGATGTAGGTGCGTGAGTACTACTGATGCAGGTGTGTGTGTACTACTGATGCAGGTGTGTGGGTACTACTGATGCAGGTGTGTGGGTACTACTGTTGCAGGTGTGTGGATATTACTGATGCAGGTGTGTGGAAAAAATTGATGCAGGTGTGTGGGTACTACTGATGCAGGTGTGTGGGTACTACTGATGCACCTGTGTGGGTACTACTGATGCAGGTGAGTGGGTACTACTGCTGCACGTGTGTGGGTACTACTGATGCATGTGTGTGGTTACTACTGATGCAGGTGCGTGGGTACTACTGATGCAGGTGTGTGGGTGCTGCTGATGCAGGTGTGTGGGTGCTGCTGATGCAGGTGTGTGGGTACTTCTGATGCAGGTGTGTGGGTACTACTGATGCAGGTGTGTGGGTACTTCTGATGCAGGTGCGTGGGTACTACTGTTGCAGGTGTGTGGGTACTACTGATGCAGGTGTGGGTAGTACTGATGCAGGTGCGTGGGTACTACCGATGCAGGTGTGTGGGTACGACTGATCCAACTGTGTGGATACTACTGATGCAGGTTTTGTGGGTACTACTGCTGCAGGTGTGTGGGGAGTACTGATGCAGGTGCGTGAGTACTACTGATGCAGGTGTGTCAGTACTACTGATGCAGGTGTGTGGGTACTACTGGTGCAGGTGTGTGGGTACTACTGTTGCAGGTGTGTGGATATTACTGATGCCGGTGTATGGAAAGAACTGATGCAGGTGTGTGGGTACTACTGATGCAGGTGTGTGGGTACTACTGATGCACCTGTGTGGGTACTACTGATGCAGGTGAGTTGGTACTACTGCTGCACGTGTGTGGGTACTACTGATGCATGTGTGTGGTTACTACTGATGCAGGTGCGTGGGTACTACTGATGCAGGTGTGTGGGTGCTGCTGATGCAGGTGTGTGGGTGCTGCTGATGCAGGTGTGTTGGTACTTCTGATGCAGGTGTGTGGGTACTACTGATGCAGGTGTGTGGGTACTTCTGATGCAGGTGCGTGGGTACTACTGTTGCAGGTGTGTGGGTACTACTGATGCAGGTGTGGGTAGTACTGATGCAGGTGCGTGGGTACTACCGATGCAGGTGTGTGGGTACGACTGATCCAAATGTGTGGATACTACTGATGCAGGTTTTGTGGGTACTACTGCTGCAGGTGTGTGGGGAGTACTGATGCAGGTGCGTGAGTACTACTGATGCAGGTGTGTCAGTACTACTGATGTTGGTGTGAGGGTACTACTGATGCAGGTGTGTGGGTACTACTGATGCACCTGTGTGGGTACTACTGATGCAGGTGTGTGGGTACTACACATGCAGGTGAGTGGGTGCTACTGATGTATGTGTGTGGGTACTACTGATGCAGGTGTGTTGGTACTACTGATGTAGCTGTGTGGGTACTAATGATGCAGGTGCGTGGGTACTACTGATGCAGGTATTTGGGTACTACAGATGTATGTGAGTGGGTACTTCTGATCCAACTGTGTGGATACTACTGATGCAGGTTTTGTGGCTACTAATGCTACAGGTGTGTGGGTAGTACTGATGCAGGTGCGTGAGTACTACTGATGCAGGTGTGTGGGTACTACTGATGCAGGTGTGTGGGTACTACTGATGCCGGTGTGTGGGTACTACTGATGCAGGTGTGTGGGTACTACTGATGCACGTGTGTGGGTACTACTGATGCAGGTGAGTGGATACTGCTGATGCACGTGTGTGGGTACTTCTGATGTATGTTTGTGGGTACTACTGATGCAGGTGTGTGGATATTACTGATGCAGGTGCATGGGTACTACTGATGCAGGTGTGTGGGTACTACGGTAGCGGTTGTGTGGGTACTACTGATGCAGGTGTGTGAGTACTACTGATGCAGGTGCGTGGGCACTACCGATGCAGGTGTGTGGGTACGACTGATCCAACTGTGTGGATGCTACTGATGCAGGTTTTGTGGGTACTACTGCTGCAGGTGTGTAGGTAGTACTGATGTAGGTGCGTGAGTACTACTGATGCAGGTGTGTGTGTACTACTGATGCAGGTGTGTGGGTACTACTGATGCAGGTGTGTGGGTACTACTGTGGCAGGTGTGTGGATATTACTGATGCAGGTGTGTGGAAAGAATTGATGCAGGTGTGTGGGTACTACTGATGCAGGTGTGTGGGTACTACTGATGCACCTGTGTGGGTACTACTGATGCAGGTGAGTGGGTACTACTGCTGCACGTGTGTGGGTACTACTGATGCATGTGTGTGGTTACTACTGATGCAGGTGCGTGGGTACTACTGATGCAGGTGTGTGGGTGCTGCTGATGCAGGTGTGTGGGTGCTGCTGATGCAGGTGTGTGGGTACTTCTGATGCAGGTGTGTGGGTACTACTGATGCAGGTGTGTGGGTACTTCTGATGCAGGTGCGTGGGTACTAGTGATGCAGGTGAGTGGGTACTACTGATGTTGGTGTGAGGGTACTACTGATGCAGGTGTGTGGGTGCTGCTGATGCAGGTGTGTGGGTACTACTGATGTATGTGCGTGGGTACTAGTGATGCAGGTGTGTGGGTACTACCGATGCAGGTGTGTGGGTACGACTGATCCAACTGTGTCGATACTACTGATGGAGGTTTGTGGGTACTACTGCTGCAGGTGTGTGGATACTACTGATGCAGGTTTGTGGGTACTACTCATGTATGTGTTTGGGTACCACTGATGTGTGTGTGTGGGTACTACTGATGCAGGTGTGTTGGTACTACTGATGTAGCTGTGTGGGTACTAATGATGCAGCTGCGTGGGTACTACCGATGCAGGTGTGTGGGTACTACTGTTGCAAGTGTGTGGGTACTAGGGATGCAGGTGCGTGGGTAGTACTGATGCAGGTGAGTGGGTACTACTGATGTTGGTGTGTGGGTACTACTGATGCAGGTGTGTGGGTACTACTGATGCAGATATGTGGGTACTACTGTTGCAGGTGTGTGGGTACTACTGTTGCAGGTGTGTGGGTACTGCTGATGCAGGTGTGTGGGTACTACTGATGCAGGTGTGTGGGTACTTCTGATGCAGGTGCGTGGGTACTACTGATGCAGGTGAGTGGGTACTACTGATGTTGGTGTGAGGGTACTACTGATGCAGGTGTGTGGGTGCTGCTGATGCAGGTGTGAGGGTACTACTGATGTATGTGCGTGGGTACTAGTGATGCAGGTGTGTGGGTACTACCGATGCAGGTGTGTGGGTACGACTGATCCAACTGTGTCGATACTACTGATGGAGGTTTGTGGGTACTACTGCTGCAGGTGTGTGGATACTACTGATGCAGGTGTGTGGGTACTACTGATGTATGTGTGTGGGTACCACTGATGTATGTGTGTGGGTACTACTGATGCAGGTGTGTTGGTACTACTGATGTAGCTGTGTGGGTACTAATGATGCAGGTGCGTGGGTACTACCGATGCAGGTGTGTGGGTATGACTGATCCAACTGTGTGGATACTACTGATGCAGGTTTTGTGGCTACTACTGCTGCAGTTCTGTGGGTAGTACTGATGCAGGTGCGTGAGTACTACTGATACAGGTGTGTGGGTACTACTGATGCAGGTGTGTGGGTACTACTGATGCAGGTGTGTGGGTACTACTGATGCAGGTGCGTGGGTACTACTGATGCAGGTATTTGGGTACTACAGATGTATGTGAGTGGGTACTACTGATCCAACTGTGTGGATACTACTGATGCAGGTTTTGTGGCTACTAATGCTACAGGTGTGTGGGTAGTACTGATGCAGGTGCGTGAGTACTACTGATGCAGGTGTGTGGGTACTACTGATGCAGGTGTGTGGGTACTACTGATGCCGGTGTGTGGGTACTACTGATGCAGGTGTATGGGTACTACTGATGCACGTGTGTGGGTACTACTGATGCAGGTGAGTGGATACTGCTGATGCACGTGTGTGGGTATTACTGATGAATATTTGTGGGTACTACTGATGCAGGTGTGTGGATATTACTGATGCAGGTGCATGGGTACTACTGATGCAGGTGTGTGGGTACTATGGTAGCGGGTGTGTGGGTACTACTGATGCAGGTGTGTGAGTACTACTGATACAGGTGTGTGGGTACTACTGATGCAGGTGTGTGGGTACTACTGATGCAGGTGTGTGGGTACTACTGATGCAGGTGCGTGGGTACTACTGATGCAGGTATTTGGGTACTACAGATGTATGTGAGTGGGTACTACTGATCCAACTGTGTGGATACTACTGATGCAGGTTTTGTGGCTACTAATGCTACAGGTGTGTGGGTAGTACTGATGCAGGTGCGTGAGTACTACTGATGCAGGTGTGTGGGTACTACTGATGCAGGTGTGTGGGTACTACTGATGCCGGTGTGTGGGTACTACTGATGCAGGTGTATGGGTACTACTGATGCACGTGTGTGGGTACTACTGATGCAGGTGAGTGGATACTGCTGATGCACGTGTGTGGGTATTACTGATGAATATTTGTGGGTACTACTGATGCAGGTGTGTGGATATTACTGATGCAGGTGCATGGGTACTACTGATGCAGGTGTGTGGGTACTATGGTAGCGGGTGTGTGGGTACTACTGATGCAGGTGTGTGAGTACTACTGATGCAGGTGCGTGGGCACTACCGATGCAGGTGTGTGGGTACGACTTATCCAACTGTGTGGATGCTACTGATGCAGGTTTTGTGGGTACTACTGCTGCAGGTGTGTAGGTAGTACTGATGTAGGTGCGTGAGTACTACTGATGCAGGTGTGTGTGTACTACTGATGCAGGTGTGTGGGTACTACTGATGCAGGTGTGTGGGTACTACTGTTGCAGGTGTGTGGATATTACTGATGCAGGTGTGTGGAAAGAATTGATGCAGGTGTGTGGGTACTACTGATGCAGGTGTGTGGGTACTACTGATGCACCTGTGTGGGTACTACTGATGCAGGTGAGTGGGTACTACTGCTGCACGTGTGTGGGTACTACTGATGCATGTGTGTGGTTACTACTGATGCAGGTGCGTGGGTACTACTGATGCAGGTGTGTGGGTGCTGCTGATGCAGGTGTGTGGGTGCTGCTGATGCAGGTGTGTGGGTACTTCTGATGCAGGTGTGTGGGTACTACTGATGCAGGTGTGTGGGTACTTCTGATGCAGGTGCGTGGGTACTACTGATGCAGGTGAGTGGGTACTACTGATGTTGGTGTGAGGGTACTACTGATGCAGGTGTGTGGGTGCTGCTGATGCAGGTGTGTGGGTACTACTGATGTATGTGCGTGGGTACTAGTGATGCAGGTGTGTGGGTACTACCGATGCAGGTGTGTGGGTATGACTGATCCAACTGTGTGGATACTACTGA
This sequence comes from Petromyzon marinus, assembly GCF_048934315.1. Lineage (NCBI taxonomy): Eukaryota > Metazoa > Chordata > Hyperoartia > Petromyzontiformes > Petromyzontidae > Petromyzon > Petromyzon marinus. Next base: position 10,202,769 of record NC_133682.1, on the reverse strand, counting down.
TGCAGGTTTTGTGGCTACTACTGCTGCAGTTCTGTGGGTAGTACTGATGCAGTTGCGTGAGTACTACTGATACAGGTGTGTGGGTACTACTGATGCAGGTGTGTGGGTACTACTGATGCAGGTGTGTGGGTACTACTGATGCAGGTGTGTGGGGACTACTGATGCAGGTGCGTGGGTACTACTGATGCAGGTATTTGGGTACTACAGATGTATGTGAGTGGGTACTACTGATCCAACTGTGTGGATACTACTGATGCAGGTTTTGTGGCTACTAATGCTACAGGTGTGTGGGTAGTACTGATGCAGGTGCGTGAGTACTACTGATGCAGGTGTGTGGGTACTACTGATGCAGGTGTGTGGGTACTACTGATGCCGGTGTGTGGGTACTACTGATGCAGGTGTATGGGTACTACTGATGCACGTGTGTGGGTACTACTGATGCAGGTGAGTGGATACTGCTGATGCACGTGTGTGGGTACTACTGATGCAGGTTTTGTGGCTACTACTGATGCAGGTGCGTGGGCACTACCGATGCAGGTGTGTGGGTACGAATGATCCAACTGTGTGGATGCTACTGATGCAGGTTTTGTGGGTACTACTGCTGCAGGTGTGTAGGTAGTACTGATGTAGTTGCGTGAGTACTACTGATGCAGGTGTGTGTGTACTACTGATGCAGGTGTGTGGGTACTACTGATGCAGGTGTGTGGGTACTACTGTTGCAGGTGTGTGGATATTACTGATGCAGGTGTGTGGAAAGAATTGATGCAGGTGTGTGGGTACTACTGATGCAGGTGTGTGGGTACTACTGATGCACCTGTGTGGGTACTACTGATGCAGGTGAGTGGGTACTACTGCTGCACGTGTGTGGGTACTACTGATGCATGTGTGTGGTTACTACTGATGCAGGTGCGTGGGTACTACTGATGCAGGTGTGTGGGTGCTGCTGATGCAGGTGTGTGCGTGCTGCTGATGCAGGTGTGTGGGTACTTCTGATGCAGGTGTGTGGGTACTACTGATGCAGGTGTGTGGGTACTTCTGATGCAGGTGCGTGGGTACTAGTGATGCAGGTGAGTGGGTACTACTGATGTTGGTGTGAGGGTACTACTGATGCAGGTGTGTGGGTGCTGCTGATGCAGGTGTGTGGGTACTACTGATGTAGGTGTGTGGGTACTACTGATGCAGGTGAGTGGGTACTACTGCTGCACGTGTGTGGGTACTACTGATGCATGTGTGTGGTTACTACTGATGCAGGTGCGTGGGTACTACTGATGCAGGTGTGTGGGTGCTGCTGATGCAGGTGTGTGGGTGCTGCTGATGCAGGTGTGTGGGTACTTCTGATGCAGGTGTGTGGGTACTACTGATGCAGGTGTGTGGGTACTTCTGATGCAGGTGCGTGGGTACTAGTGATGCAGGTGAGTGGGTACTACTGATGTTGGTGTGAGGGTACTACTGATGCAGGTGTGTGGGTGCTGCTGATGCAGGTGTGTGGGTACTACTGATGTATGTGCGTGGGTACTAGTGATGCAGGTGTGTGGGTACTACCGATGCAGGTGTGTGGGTACGACTGATCCAACTGTGTCGATACTACTGATGGAGGTTTGTGGGTACTACTGCTGCAGGTGTGTGGATACTACTGATGCAGGTTTGTGGGTACTACTCATGTATGTGTTTGGGTACCACTGATGTGTGTGTGTGGGTACTACTGATGCAGGTGTGTTGGTACTACTGATGTAGCTGTGTGGGTACTAATGATGCAGCTGCGTGGGTACTACCGATGCAGGTGTGTGGGTACTACTGTTGCAAGTGTGTGGGTACTAGGGATGCAGGTGCGTGGGTAGTACTGATGCAGGTGAGTGGGTACTACTGATGTTGGTGTGTGGGTACTACTGATGCAGGTGTGTGGGTACTACTGATGCAGATATGTGGGTACTACTGTTGCAGGTGTGTGGGTACTACTGTTGCAGGTGTGTGGGTACTGCTGATGCAGGTGTGTGGGTACTACTGATGCAGGTGTGTGGGTACTTCTGATGCAGGTGCGTGGGTACTACTGATGCAGGTGAGTGGGTACTACTGATGTTGGTGTGAGGGTACTACTGATGCAGGTGTGTGGGTGCTGCTGATGCAGGTGTGTGGGTACTACTGATGTATGTGCGTGGGTACTAGTGATGCAGGTGTGTGGGTACTACCGATGCAGGTGTGTGGGTACGACTGATCCAACTGTGTCGATACTACTGATGGAGGTTTGTGGGTACTACTGCTGCAGGTGTGTGGATACTACTGATGCAGGTGTGTGGGTACTACTGATGTATGTGTGTGGGTACCACTGATGTATGTGTGTGGGTACTACTGATGCAGGTGTGTTGGTACTACTGATGTAGCTGTGTGGGTACTAATGATGCAGGTGCGTGGGTACTACCGATGCAGGTGTGTGGGTATGACTGATCCAACTGTGTGGATACTACTGATGCAGGTTTTGTGGCTACTACTGCTGCAGTTCTGTGGGTAGTACTGATGCAGGTGCGTGAGTACTACTGATACAGGTGTGTGGGTACTACTGATGCAGGTGTGTGGGTACTACTGATGCAGGTGTGTGGGTACTACTGATGCAGGTGCGTGGGTACTACTGATGCAGGTATTTGGGTACTACAGATGTATGTGAGTGGGTACTACTGATCCAACTGTGTGGATACTACTGATGCAGGTTTTGTGGCTACTAATGCTACAGGTGTGTGGGTAGTACTGATGCAGGTGCGTGAGTACTACTGATGCAGGTGTGTGGGTACTACTGATGCAGGTGTGTGGGTACTACTGATGCCGGTGTGTGGGTACTACTGATGCAGGTGTATGGGTACTACTGATGCACGTGTGTGGGTACTACTGATGCAGGTGAGTGGATACTGCTGATGCACGTGTGTGGGTATTACTGATGTATGTTTGTGGGTACTACTGATGCAGGTGTGTGGATATTACTGATGCAGGTGCATGGGTACTACTGATGCAGGTGTGTGGGTACTATGGTAGCGGGTGTGTGGGTACTACTGATGCAGGTGTGTGAGTACTACTGATGCAGGTGCGTGGGCACTACCGATGCAGGTGTGTGGGTACGACTTATCCAACTGTGTGGATGCTACTGATGCAGGTTTTGTGGGTACTACTGCTGCAGGTGTGTAGGTAGTACTGATGTAGGTGCGTGAGTACTACTGATGCATGTGTGTGTGTACTACTGATGCAGGTGTGTGGGTACTACTGATGCAGGTGTGTGGGTACTACTGTTGCAGGTGTGTGGATATTACTGATGCAGGTGTGTGGAAAGAATTGATGCAGGTGTGTGGGTACTACTGATGCAGGTGTGTGGGTACTACTGATGCACCTGTGTGGGTACTACTGATGCAGGTGAGTGGGTACTACTGCTGCACGTGTGTGGGTACTACTGATGCATGTGTGTGGTTACTACTGATGCAGGTGCGTGGGTACTACTGATGCAGGTGTGTGGGTGCTGCTGATGCAGGTGTGTGGGTGCTGCTGATGCAGGTGTGTGGGTACTTCTGATGCAGGTGTGTGGGTACTACTGATGCAGGTGTGTGGGTACTTCTGATGCAGGTGCGTGGGTACTAGTGATGCAGGTGAGTGGGTACTACTGATGTTGGTGTGAGGGTACTACTGATGCAGGTGTGTGGGTGCTGCTGATGCAGGTGTGTGGGTACTACTGATGTATGTGCGTGGGTACTAGTGATGCAGGTGTGTGGGTACTACCGATGCAGGTGTGTGGGTATGACTGATCCAACTGTGTGGATGCTACTGATGCAGGTTTTGTGGCTACTACTGCTGCAGTTCTGTGGGTAGTACTGATGCAGTTGCGTGAGTACTACTGATACAGGTGTGTGGGTACTACTGATGCAGGTGTGTGGGTACTACTGATGCAGGTGTGTGGGTACTACTGATGCAGGTGTGTGGGGACTACTGATGCAGGTGCGTGGGTACTACTGATGCAGGTATTTGGGTACTACAGATGTATGTGAGTGGGTACTACTGATCCAACTGTGTGGATACTACTGATGCAGGTTTTGTGGCTACTAATGCTACAGGTGTGTGGGTAGTACTGATGCAGGTGCGTGAGTACTACTGATGCAGGTGTGTGGGTACTACTGATGCAGGTTTGTGGGTACTACTGATGCCGGTGTGTGGGTACTACTGATGCAGGTGTATGGGTACTACTGATGCACGTGTGTGGGTACTACTGATGCAGGTGAGTGGATACTGCTGATGCACGTGTGTGGGTACTACTGATGCAGGTTTTGTGGCTACTACTGATGCAGGTGCGTGGGCACTACCGATGCAGGTGTGTGGGTACGAATGATCCAACTGTGTGGATGCTACTGATGCAGGTTTTGTGGGTACTACTGCTGCAGGTGTGTAGGTAGTACTGATGTAGTTGCGTGAGTACTACTGATGCAGGTGTGTGTGTACTACTGATGCAGGTGTGTGGGTACTACTGATGCAGGTGTGTGGGTACTACTGTTGCAGGTGTGTGGATATTACTGATGCAGGTGTGTGGAAAGAATTGATGCAGGTGTGTGGGTACTACTGATGCAGGTGTGTGGGTACTACTGATGCACCTGTGTGGGTACTACTGATGCAGGTGAGTGGGTACTACTGCTGCACGTGTGTGGGTACTACTGATGCATGTGTGTGGTTACTACTGATGCAGGTGCGTGGGTACTACTGATGCAGGTGTGTGGGTGCTGCTGATGCAGGTGTGTGGGTGCTGCTGATGCAGGTGTGTGGGTACTTCTGATGCAGGTGTGTGGGTACTACTGATGCAGGTGTGTGGGTACTTCTGATGCAGGTGCGTGGGTACTAGTGATGCAGGTGAGTGGGTACTACTGATGTTGGTGTGAGGGTACTACTGATGCAGGTGTGTGGGTGCTGCTGATGCAGGTGTGTGGGTACTACTGATGTATGTGCGTGGGTACTAGTGATGCAGGTGTGTGGGTACTACCGATGCAGGTGTGTGGGTACGACTGATCCAACTGTGTCGATACTACTGATGGAGGTTTGTGGGTACTACTGCTGCAGGTGTGTGGATACTACTGATGCAGGTTTGTGGGTACTACTGATGTATGTGTTTGGGTACCACTGATGTGTGTGTGTGGGTACTACTGATGCAGGTGTGTTGGTACTACTGATGTAGCTGTGTGGGTACTAATGATGCAGCTGCGTGGGTACTACCGATGCAGGTGTGTGGGTACTACTGTTGCAAGTGTGTGGGTACTAGTGATGCAGGTGCGTGGGTAGTACTGATGCAGGTGAGTGGGTACTACTGATGTTGGTGTGTGGGTACTACTGATGCAGGTGTGTGGGTACTACTGATGCAGATATGTGGGTACTACTGTTGCAGGTGTGTGGGTACTACTGTTGCAGGTGTGTGGGTACTGCTGATGCAGGTGTGTGGGTACTACTGATGCAGGTGTGTGGGTACTTCTGATGCAGGTGCGTGGGTACTACTGATGCAGGTGAGTGGGTACTACTGATGTTGGTGTGAGGGTACTACTGATGCAGGTGTGTGGGTGCTGCTGATGCAGGTGTGTGGGTACTACTGATGTATGTGCGTGGGTACTAGTGATGCAGGTGTGTGGGTACTACCGATGCAGGTGTGTGGGTACGACTGATCCAACTGTGTCGATACTACTGATGGAGGTTTGTGGGTACTACTGCTGCAGGTGTGTGGATACTACTGATGCAGGTGTGTGGGTACTACTGATGTATGTGTGTGGGTACCACTGATGTATGTGTGTGGGTACTACTGATGCAGGTGTGTTGGTACTACTGATGTAGCTGTGTGGGTACTAATGATGCAGGTGCGTGGGTACTACCGATGCAGGTGTGTGGGTATGACTGATCCAACTGTGTGGATACTACTGATGCAGGTTTTGTGGCTACTACTGCTGCAGTTCTGTGGGTAGTACTGATGCAGGTGCGTGAGTTCTACTGATACAGGTGTGTGGGTACTACTGATGCAGGTGTGTGGGTACTACTGATGCAGGTGTGTGGGTACTACTGATGCAGGTGAGTGGATACTACTGATGCACGTGTGTGGATACTACTGATGTATGTGTGTGGGTACTACTGATGCAGGTGTGTGGATATTACTGATGCAGGTGTACGGAAACAACTGATGCAGGTGTGTGGGTACTACTGATGCAGGTGTGTGGGTACTACTGATGCACGTGTGTGGGTACTACTGATGCAGGTGAGTGGATACTGCTGATGCACGTGTGTGGGTACTACTGATGTATGTTTGTGGGTACTACTGATGCAGGTATTTGGGTACTACAGATGTATGTGAGTGGGTACTACTGATCCAACTGTGTGGATACTACTGATGCAGGTTTTGTGGCTACTAATGCTACAGGTGTGTGGGTAGTACTGATGCAGGTGCGTGAGTACTACTGATGCAGGTGTGTGGGTACTACTGATGCAGGTGTGTGGGTACTACTGATGCCGGTGTGTGGGTACTACTGATGCAGGTGTGTGGGTACTACTGATGCACGTGTGTGGGTACTACTGATGCAGGTGAGTGGATACTGCTGATGCACGTGTGTGGGTACTACTGATGTATGTTTGTGGGTACTACTGATGCAGGTGTGTGGATATTACTGATGCAGGTGCATGGGTACTACTGATGCAGGTGTGTGGGTACTACGGTAGCGGGTGTGTGGGTACTACTGATGCAGGTGTGTGAGTACTACTGATGCAGGTGCGTGGGCACTACCGATGCAGGTGTGTGGGTACGACTGATCCAACTGTGTGGATGCTACTGATGCAGGTTTTGTGGGTACTACTGCTGCAGGTGTGTAGGTAGTACTGATGTAGGTGCGTGAGTACTACTGATGCAGGTGTGTGTGTACTACTGATGCAGGTGTGTGGGTACTACTGATGCAGGTGTGTGGGTACTACTGTTGCAGGTGTCTGGATATTACTGATGCAGGTGTGTGGAAAGAATTGATGCAGGTGTGTGGGTACTACTGATGCAGGTGTGTGGGTACTACTGATGCACCTGTGTGGGTACTACTGATGCAGGTGAGTGGGTACTACTGCTGCACGTGTGTGGGTACTACTGATGCATGTGTGTGGTTACTACTGATGCAGGTGCGTGGGTACTACTGATGCAGGTGTGTGGGTGCTGCTGATGCAGGTGTGTGGGTGCTGCTGATGCAGGTGTGTGGGTACTTCTGATGCAGGTGTGTGGGTACTACTGATGCAGGTGTGTGGGTACTTCTGATGCAGGTGCGTGGGTACTAGTGATGCAGGTGAGTGGGTACTACTGATGTTGGTGTGAGGGTACTACTGATGCAGGTGTGTGGGTGCTGCTGATGCAGGTGTGTGGGTACTACTGATGTATGTGCGTGGGTACTAGTGATGCAGGTGTGTGGGTACTACCGATGCAGGTGTGTGGGTACGACTGATCTAACTGTGTCGATACTACTGATGGAGGTTTGTGGGTACTACTGCTGCAGGTGTGTGGATACTACTGATGCAGGTTTGTGGGTACTACTGATGTATGTGTTTGGGTACCACTGATGTGTGTGTGTGGGTACTACTGATGCAGGTGTGTTGGTACTACTGATGTAGCTGTGTGGGTACTAATGATGCAGCTGCGTGGGTACTACCGATGCAGGTGTGTGGGTACTACTGTTGCAAGTGTGTGGGTACTAGTGATGCAGGTGCGTGGGTAGTACTGATGCAGGTGAGTGGGTACTACTGATGTTGGTGTGTGGGTACTACTGATGCAGGTGTGTGGGTACTACTGATGCAGATATGTGGGTACTACTGTTGCAGGTGTGTGGGTACTACTGTTGCAGGTGTGTGGGTACTGCTGATGCAGGTGTGTGGGTACTACTGATGCAGGTGTGTGGGTACTTCTGATGCAGGTGCGTGGGTACTACTGATGCAGGTGAGTGGGTACTACTGATGTTGGTGTGAGGGTACTACTGATGCAGGTGTGTGGGTGCTGCTGATGCAGGTGTGTGGGTACTACTGATGTATGTGCGTGGGTACTAGTGATGCAGGTGTGTGGGTACTACCGATGCAGGTGTGTGGGTACGACTGATCCAACTGTGTCGATACTACTGATGGAGGTTTGTGGGTACTACTGCTGCAGGTGTGTGGATACTACTGATGCAGGTGTGTGGGTACTACTGATGTATGTGTGTGGGTACCACTGATGTATGTGTGTGGGTACTACTGATGCAGGTGTGTTGGTACTACTGATGTAGCTGTGTGGGTACTAATGATGCAGGTGCGTGGGTACTACCGATGCAGGTGTGTGGGTATGACTGATCCAACTGTGTGGATACTACTGATGCAGGTTTTGTGGCTACTACTGCTGCAGTTCTGTGGGTAGTACTGATGCAGGTGCGTGAGTACTACTGATACAGGTGTGTGGGTACTACTGATGCAGGTGTGTGGGTACTACTGATGCAGGTGTGTGGGTACTACTGATGCAGGTGAGTGGATACTACTGATGCACGTGTGTGGATACTACTGATGTATGTGTGTGGGTACTACTGATGCAGGTGTGTGGATATTACTGATGCATGTGTACGGAAACAACCGATGCAGGTGTGTGGGTACTACTGATGCAGGTGTGTGGGTACTACTGATGCACCTGTGTGGGTACTTCTGATGCAGGTGTGTGGGTACTACTGATGCAGGTGTGTGGGTACTTCTGATGCAGGTGCGTGGGTACTAGTGATGCAGGTGAGTGGGTACTACTGATGTTGGTGTGAGGGTACTACTGATGCAGGTGTGTGGGTGCTGCTGATGCAGGTGTGTGGGTACTACTGATGTATGTGCGTGGGTACTAGTGATGCAGGTGTGTGGGTACTACCGATGCAGGTGTGTGGGTACGACTGATCCAACTGTGTCGATACTACTGATGGAGGTTTGTGGGTACTACTGCTGCAGGTGTGTGGATACTACTGATGCAGGTTTGTGGGTACTACTGATGTATGTGTTTGGGTACCACTGATGTGTGTGTGTGGGTACTACTGATGCAGGTGTGTTGGTACTACTGATGTAGCTGTGTGGGTACTAATGATGCAGCTGCGTGGGTACTACCGATGCAGGTGTGTGGGTACTACTGTTGCAAGTGTGTGGGTACTAGTGATGCAGGTGCGTGGGTAGTACTGATGCAGGTGAGTGGGTACTACTGATGTTGGTGTGTGGGTACTACTGATGCAGGTGTGTGGGTACTACTGATGCAGATATGTGGGTACTACTGTTGCAGGTGTGTGGGTACTACTGTTGCAGGTGTGTGGGTACTGCTGATGCAGGTGTGTGGGTACTACTGATGCAGGTGTGTGGGTACTTCTGATGCAGGTGCGTGGGTACTACTGATGCAGGTGAGTGGGTACTACTGATGTTGGTGTGAGGGTACTACTGATGCAGGTGTGTGGGTGCTGCTGATGCAGGTGTGTGGGTACTACTGATGTATGTGCGTGGGTACTAGTGATGCAGGTGTGTGGGTACTACCGATGCAGGTGTGTGGGTACGACTGATCCAACTGTGTCGATACTACTGATGGAGGTTTGTGGGTACTACTGCTGCAGGTGTGTGGATACTACTGATGCAGGTGTGTGGGTACTACTGATGTATGTGTGTGGGTACCACTGATGTATGTGTGTGGGTACTACTGATGCAGGTGTGTTGGTACTACTGATGTAGCTGTGTGGGTACTAATGATGCAGGTGCGTGGGTACTACCGATGCAGGTGTGTGGGTATGACTGATCCAACTGTGTGGATACTACTGATGCAGGTTTTGTGGCTACTACTGCTGCAGTTCTGTGGGTAGTACTGATGCAGGTGCGTGAGTTCTACTGATACAGGTGTGTGGGTACTACTGATGCAGGTGTGTGGGTACTACTGATGCAGGTGTGTGGGTACTACTGATGCAGGTGAGTGGATACTATTGATGCACGTGTGTGGATACTACTGATGTATGTGTGTGGGTACTACTGATGCAGGTGTGTGGATATTACTGATGCAGGTGTACGGAAACAACTGATGCAGGTGTGTGGGTACTACTGATGCAGGTGTGTGGGTACTACTGATGCACCTGTGTGGGTACTACTGATGCAGGTGTGTGGGTACTACACATGCAGGTGAGTGGGTACTACTGATGTATGTGTGTGGGTACCACTGATGTATGTGTGTGGGTACTACTGATGCAGGTGTGTTGGTACTACTGATGTAGCTGTGTGGGTACTAATGATGCAGGTGCGTGGGTACTACTGATGCAGGTATTTGGGTACTACAGATGTATGTGAGTGGGTACTACTGATCCAACTGTGTGGATACTACTGATGCAGGTTTTGTGGCTACTAATGCTACAGGTGTGTGGGTAGTACTGATGCAGGTGCGTGAGTACTACTGATGCAGGTGTGTGGGTACTACTGATGCAGGTGTGTGGGTACTACTGATGCCGGTGTGTGGGTACTACTGATGCAGGTGTGTGGGTACTACTGATGCACGTGTGTGGGTACTACTGATGCAGGTGAGTGGATACTGCTGATGCACGTGTGTGGGTACTACTGATGTATGTTTGTGGGTACTACTGATGCAGGTGTGTGGATATTACTGATGCAGGTGCATGGGTACTACTGATGCAGGTGTGTGGGTACTACGGTAGCGGGTGTGTGGGTACTACTGATGCAGGTGTGTGAGTACTACTGATGCAGGTGCGTGGGCACTACCGATGCAGGTGTGTGGGTACGACTGATCCAACTGTGTGGATGCTACTGATGCAGGTTTTGTGGGTACTACTGCTGCAGGTGTGTAGGTAGTACTGATGTAGGTGCGTGAGTACTACTGATGCAGGTGTGTGTGTACTACTGATGCAGGTGTGTGGGTACTACTGATGCAGGTGTGTGGGTACTACTGTTGCAGGTGTGTGGATATTACTGATGCAGGTGTGTGGAAAGAATTGATGCAGGTGTGTGGGTACTACTGATGCAGGTGTGTGGGTACTACTGATGCACTTGTGTGGGTACTACTGATGCAGGTGAGTGGGTACTACTGCTGCACGTGTGTGGGTACTACTGATGCATGTGTGTGGTTACTACTGATGCAGGTGCGTGGGTACTACTGATGCAGGTGTGTGGGTGCTGCTGATGCAGGTGTGTGGGTGCTGCAGATGCAGGTGTGTGGGTACTTCTGATGCAGGTGTGTGGGTACTACTGATGCAGGTGTGTGGGTACTTCTGATGCAGGTGCGTGGGTACTAGTGATGCAGGTGAGTGGGTACTACTGATGTTGGTGTGAGGGTACTACTGATGCAGGTGTGTGGGTGCTGCTGATGCAGGTGTGTGGGTACTACTGATGTATGTGCGTGGGTACTAGTGATGCAGGTGTGTGGGTACTACCGATGCAGGTGTGTGGGTACGACTGATCCAACTGTGTCGATACTACTGATGGAGGTTTGTGGGTACTACTGCTGCAGGTGTGTGGATACTACTGATGCAGGTTTGTGGGTACTACTGATGTATGTGTTTGGGTACCACTGATGTGTGTGTGTGGGTACTACTGATGCAGGTGTGTTGGTACTACTGATGTAGCTGTGTGGGTACTAATGATGCAGCTGCGTGGGTACTACCGATGCAGGTGTGTGGGTACTACTGTTGCAAGTGTGTGGGTACTAGTGATGCAGGTGCGTGGGTAGTACTGATGCAGGTGAGTGGGTACTACTGATGTTGGTGTGTGGGTACTACTGATGCAGGTGTGTGGGTACTACTGATGCAGATATGTGGGTACTACTGTTGCAGGTGTGTGGGTACTACTGTTGCAGGTGTGTGGGTACTGCTGATGCAGGTGTGTGGGTACTACTGATGCAGGTGTGTGGGTACTTCTGATGCAGGTGCGTGGGTACTACTGATGCAGGTGAGTGGGTACTACTGATGTTGGTGTGAGGGTACTACTGATGCAGGTGTGTGGGTGCTGCTGATGCAGGTGTGTGGGTACTACTGATGTATGTGCGTGGGTACTAGTGATGCAGGTGTGTGGGTACTACCGATGCAGGTGTGTGGGTACGACTGATCCAACTGTGTCGATACTACTGATGGAGGTTTGTGGGTACTACTGCTGCAGGTGTGTGGATACTACTGATGCAGGTGTGTGGGTACTACTGATGTATGTGTGTGGGTACCACTGATGTATGTGTGTGGGTACTACTGATGCAGGTGTGTTGGTACTACTGATGTAGCTGTGTGGGTACTAATGATGCAGGTGCGTGGGTACTACCGATGCAGGTGTGTGGGTATGACTGATCCAACTGTGTGGATACTACTGATGCAGGTTTTGTGGCTACTACTGCTGCAGTTCTGTGGGTAGTACTGATGCAGGTGCGTGAGTACTACTGATACAGGTGTGTGGGTACTACTGATGCAGGTGTGTGGGTACTACTGATGCAGGTGTGTGGGTACTACTGATGCAGGTGAGTGGATACTACTGATGCACGTGTGTGGATACTACTGATGTATGTGTGTGGGTACTACTGATGCAGGTGTGTGGATATTACTGATGCAGGTGTACGGAAACAACTGATGCAGGTGTGTGGGTACTACTGATGCAGGTGTGTGGGTACTACTGATGCACCTGTGTGGGTACTACTGATGCAGGTGTGTGGGTACTACACATGCAGGTGAGTGGGTACTACTGATGTATGTGTGTGGGTACCACTGATGTATGTGTGTGGGTACTACTGATGCAGGTGTGTTGGTACTACTGATGTAGCTGTGTGGGTACTAATGATGCAGGTGCGTGGGTACTACTGATGCAGGTATTTGGGTACTACAGATGTATGTGAGTGGGTACTACTGATCCAACTGTGTGGATACTACTGATGCAGGTTTTGTGGCTACTAATGCTACAGGTGTGTGGGTAGTACTGATGCAGGTGCGTGAGTACTACTGATGCAGGTGTGTGGGTACTACTGATGCAGGTGTGTGGGTACTACTGATGCCGGTGTGTGGGTACTACTGATGCAGGTGTGTGGGTACTACTGATGCACGTGTGTGGGTACTACTGATGCAGGTGAGTGGATACTGCTGATGCACGTGTGTGGGTACTACTGATGTATGTTTGTGGGTACTACTAATGCAGGTGTGTGGATATTACTGATGCAGGTGCATGGGTACTACTGATGCAGGTGTGTGGGTACTACGGTAGCGGGTGTGTGGGTACTACTGATGCAGGTGTGTGAGTACTACTGATGCAGGTGCGTGGGCACTACCGATGCAGGTGTGTGGGTACGACTGATCCAACTGTGTGGATGCTACTGATGCAGGTTTTGTGGGTACTACTGCTGCAGGTGTGTAGGTAGTACTGATGTAGTTGCGTGAGTACTACTGATGCAGGTGTGTGTGTACTACTGATGCAGGTGTGTGGGTACTACTGATGCAGGTGTGTGGGTACTACTGTTGCAGGTGTGTGGATATTACTGATGCAGGTGTGTGGAAAGAATTGATGCAGGTGTGTGGGTACTACTGATGCAGGTGTGTGGGTACTACTGATGCACCTGTGTGGGTACTACTGATGCAGGTGAGTGGGTACTACTGCTGCACGTGTGTGGGTACTACTGATGCATGTGTGTGGTTACTACTGATGCAGGTGCGTGGGTACTACTGATGCAGGTGTGTGGGTGCTGCTGATGCAGGTGTGTGGGTGCTGCTGATGCAGGTGTGTGGGTACTTCTGATGCAGGTGTGTGGGTACTACTGATGCAGGTGTGTGGGTACTTCTGATGCAGGTGCGTGGGTACTAGTGATGCAGGTGAGTGGGTACTACTGATGTTGGTGTGAGGGTACTACTGATGCAGGTGTGTGGGTGCTGCTGATGCAGGTGTGTGGGTACTTCTGATGTATGTGCGTGGGTACTAGTGATGCAGGTGTGTGGGTACTACCGATGCAGGTGTGTGGGTACGACTGATCCAACTGTGTCGATACTACTGATGGAGGTTTGTGGGTACTACTGCTGCAGGTGTGTGGATACTACTGATGCAGGTTTGTGGGTACTACTGATGTATGTGTTTGGGTACCACTGATGTGTGTGTGTGGGTACTACTGATGCAGGTGTGTTGGTACTACTGATGTAGCTGTGTGGGTACTAATGATGCAGCTGCGTGGGTACTACCGATGCAGGTGTGTGGGTACTACTGTTGCAAGTGTGTGGGTACTAGTGATGCAGGTGCGTGGGTAGTACTGATGCAGGTGAGTGGGTACTACTGATGTTGGTGTGTGGGTACTACTGATGCAGGTGTGTGGGTACTACTGATGCAGATATGTGGGTACTACTGTTGCAGGTGTGTGGGTACTACTGTTGCAGGTGTGTGGGTACTGCTGATGCAGGTGTGTGGGTACTACTGATGCAGGTGTGTGGGTACTTCTGATGCAGGTGCGTGGGTACTACTGATGCAGGTGAGTGGGTACTACTGATGTTGGTGTGAGGGTACTACTGATGCAGGTGTGTGGGTACTACTGATGTATGTGCGTGGGTACTAGTGATGCAGGTGTGTGGGTACTACCGATGCAGGTGTGTGGGTACGACTGATCCAACTGTGTCGATACTACTGATGGAGGTTTGTGGGTACTACTGCTGCAGGTGTGTGGATACTACTGATGCAGGTGTGTGGGTACTACTGATGTATGTGTGTGGGTACCACTGATGTATGTGTGTGGGTACTACTGATGCAGGTGTGTTGGTACTACTGATGTAGCTGTGTGGGTACTAATGATGCAGGTGCGTGGGTACTACCGATGCAGGTGTGTGGGTATGACTGATCCAACTGTGTGGATACTACTGATGCAGGTTTTGTGGCTACTACTGCTGCAGTTCTGTGGGTACTACTGATGCAGGTGTGTGGGTACTACTGATGCAGGTGTGTGGGTACTACTGATGCAGGTGAGTGGATACTACTGATGCACGTGTGTGGATACTACTGATGTATGTGTGTGGGTACTACTGATGCAGGTGTGTGGATATTACTGATGCAGGTGTACGGAAACAACTGATGCAGGTGTGTCAGCACTACTGATGCAGTTGTGAGAGTACTACTGATGCAGGTGTGTGGGTACTACCGATGCAGGTGCATGGGTACTACTGATGCAGGTGTGTGGGTACTACTGATGCAGGTGCATGGGTACTACTTATGCAGGTGTGTGAGTACTACTGATCCTACTGTGTGGATACTACTGATGCAGATTTTGTGGGTACTACTGCTGCAGGTGTGTGGGTACTACTGATGCAGGTGTGTGGGTACTACTGATGCAAGTGTGTGGGTACTACTGATGTTGGTGTGTGGGTACTACTGATGCAGGTGTGTGGGTACTAGTGATGCAGGTTTGTGGGTACTACCGATGCAGGTGTGTGGGTACGACTGATCCAACTGTGTCGATACTACTGATGGAGGTTTGTGGGTACTACTGCTGCAGGTGTGTGGATACTACTGCTGCAGGTGTGTGGGTAGTACTGATGCAGGTGCGTGAGTACTACTGATTCAGGTTTTGTGGGTACTACTGCTGCAAGTGTGTGGGTAGTACTGATGCAGGTGCGTGATTACCACTGATGCAGGTGTGTGGGTACTACTGATGTAGGTGTGTGTGTATTACTAATGTAGGTGTGTGGGTACTACTGATGTAGGTGTGTGGGTACTACTGATGCAGGTGTATGGGTAGTACTGATGCAGGTGTGTGGGTACTATTGATGTAGGTGTGCGGGTACTACTGATGCAGGTGTGTGGATACTACTGATGCAGTTGTGTTCGAAACAACTGATGCAGGTGTGTGGGTACTACTGCTGCAGGTGTGTGGGTACTACTGCTGCAGGTGTGTGGGTACTACTGCTGCAGGTGCGTGAGTACTTCTGATGCAGGTATGTGGGTACTACAGATGTATGTGTGTGGGTATTACTGATGCAGGTGTGTGGGTACTACTGATGCAGGTGTGTGGGTACTACTGATATTGGTGTGTGGGTAATACTGATGCAGGTGTGTGGGTACTACTGATGTTGGTGTGTGGGTGTTGCTGATGCAGTTGTGTGGGTACTACCGATGCAGGTGTGTAAGAACGATTGATCCAACTGTGTCGATACTACTGATGCAGGTGTGTGGAAACAACTGATGCAGGTGGGTGGGTACTACTGATGCAGGTGTGTGGGTACTACTAATGCAGGTGTGTGGGTATGACCAATGTAGGTGTGTGGGTACTGCTGATGCAGGTGTGTGATTATGACCAATGTAGGTGTGTGGGTACTACTTATGCAGGTGCTTGGGTACTACTGATGCAGGTATGTGGGTACTACAGATGTATGTGCGTGGGTACTACTGATGGAGGTGTGTGGGTACTAGTGATGCAGGTGCGTGGGTACTACTGAAGCAGGTGAGTGGGTATTACCAATGTAGGTGTGTGTGTACTGCTGATGCAGGTGTGTGATTATGACCAATGTAGGTGTGTGGGTTCTACTGATGCAGGTGCGTGGGTAGTACTGATGCAGGTATGTGGGTACTTCTATTGCAGGTGTGTGGGTACTACTGTTGCAGGTGTGTGGGTACTACTGATGCAGGTGTGCGGGTACAATTGATGCAGGTGTGTGGGTACTACTGTTGCAGGTGTGTGGAAATTACTGATGCAGGTGTGTGGAAACAACTGATGCAGGTGTGTGGGTACTACTGATGCAGGTGTGTGGGTACTACTGATGCGGGTGTGTGGGTTCGGCTGATGAAGGTGTGTGTGTACTACCGATGCAGGTGTATGGGTACTACTGATGCAGGTGTGTGGGTACTACTGATGCAGGTGTGTGGGTACTTCTGATGCAGGTGCGTGGGTACTACTGATGCAGGTGAGTGGGTACTACTGATGTTGGTGTGAGGGTACTACTGATGCAGGTATGTGGGTGCTGCTGAGGCAGGTGTGTGGGTACTACTGATGCAGGTGAGTGGGTACTACTGATGCAGGTGTGTGGGTACTACTGATGCAGGTGTGGGTAGTACTGATGCAGGTGAGTGGGTACTACTGATGTTGGTGTGAGGGTACTACTGATCCAACTGTGTGGATACTACTGATGCAGGTTTTGTGGGTACTACTGCTGCAGGTGTGTGGGGAGTACTGATGCAGGTGCGTGCGTACTACTGATGCAGTTTTGTCAGTACTACTGATGCAGGTGTGTGGGTACTACTGATGCAGGTGTGTGGGTACTACACATGCAGGTGTGTGGATATTACTGATGCCGGTGTGTGGAAAGAACTGATGCAGGTGTGTGGGTACTACTGATGCAGGTGTGTGGGTACTACTGATGCACCTGTGTGGGTACTACTGATGCAGGTGTGTGGGTACTACACATGCAGGTGAGTGGGTACTACTGATGTATGTGTGTGGGTACCACTGATGTATGTGTGTGTTGGTACTACTGATGCAGGTGTGTTGGTACTACTGATGTAGCTGTGTGGGTACTAATGATGCAGGTGCGTGGGTACTACTGATGCAGGTGTGTGGGTACTACCGATGCAGGTGTGTGGGTACGACTGATCCAACTGTGTGGATACTACTGATGCAGGTTTTGTGGGTACTACTGCTGCAGGTGTGTGGGTAGTACTGATGTAGGTGCGTGAGTACTACTGATGCAGGTGTGTGGGTACTACTGATGCAGGTGTGTGGGTACTACTGATGCAGGTGTGTGGGTACTACTGTTGCAGGTGTGTGGATATTACTGATGAAGGTGTGTGGAAAGAACTGATGCAGGTGTGTGGGTACTACTGATGCAGGTGTGTGGGTACTACTGATGCACCTGTGTGGGTACTACTGATGCAGGTGTGTGGGTACTACTGATGCAAGTGAGTGGGTACTACTGCTGCACATGTGTGGGTACTACTGATGCATGTGTGTGGGTACTACGGATGCAGGTTTTGTGGCTACTGCTGCTGCAGTTCTGTGGGTAGTACTGATGCAGGTGCGTGAGTACTACTGATGCAGGTGTGTGGGTACTACTGATGCAGGTGTGTGGGTACTACTGATGCAAATGTGTGGGTACTACTGATGCAGGTGAGTGGATAATACTGATGCACGTGTGTGGATACTACTGATGAATGTGTTTGGGTACTACTGATGCAGGTGTGTGGATATTACTGATGCAGGTGTACGGAAACAACTGATGCAGGTGTGTCAGTACTACTGATGCAGTTGTGAGAGTACTACTGATGCAGGTGTGTGAGTACTACCGATGCAGGTGTATGGGTACTACTGATGCAGGTGTGTGGGTACTACTGATGCAGGTGTGTGGGTACTACTGATGCAGGTTTGTGGGTACTACTGTTGCGGGTGTGTGGGTACTACTGATGCAGGTGTGGGTAGTACTGATGCAGGTGCGTGGGTACTACCGATGCAGGTGTGTGGGTGCGACTGATCCAACTGTGTGGATACTACTGATGCAGGTTTTGTGGGTACTACTGCAGCAGGTATGTGGGGAGTACTGATGCAGGTGCGTGAGTACTACTGATGCAGGCGTGTCAGTACTACTGATGCAGGTGTGTGGGTACTACTGATGCAGGTGTGTGGGTACTACTGTTGCAGGTGTGTGGATATTGCTGATGCCGGTGTATGGAAAGAACTGATGCAGGTGTGTGGGTACTACTGATGCAGGTGTGTGGGTACTACTGATGCGCTGTGTGGGTACTACTGATGCAGGTGTGTGGGTACTACACATGCAGGTGAGTGGGTACTACTGATGTATGTGTGTGGGTACCACTGATGTATGTGTCTGGGTACTACTGATGCAGGTGTGTTGGTACTACTGATGTAGCTGTGTGGGTACTAATGATGCAGGTGCGTGGGTACTACTGACGCAGGTATTTGGGTACTACAGATGTATGTGAGTGGGTACTACTGATCCAACTGTGTGGATACTACTGATGCAGGTTTTGTGGCTACTACTGCTACAGGTGTGTGGGTAGTTCTGATGCAGGTGCGTGAGTACTACTGATGCAGGTGTGTGGGTACTACTGATGCAGGTGTGTGGGTACTACTGATGCCGGTGTGTGGGTACTACTGATGCAGGTGTGTGGGTACTACTGATGCACGTGTGTGGGTCCTACTGATGCAGGTGAGTGGATACTACTGATGCACGTGTGTGGGTACTACTGATGTATGTTTGTGGGTACTACTGATGCAGGTGTGTGGATATTACTGATGCAGGTGCATGGGTACTACTGATGCAGGTGTGTCAGTACTACTGTTGCGGGTGTGTGGGTACTACTGATGCAGGTGAGTGGATACTACTGATGCAGGTGCGTGGGTACTACCGATGCAGGTGTGTGGGTACGACTGATCCAACTGTGTGGATGCTACTGATGCAGGTTTTGTGGGTACTACTGCTGCAGGTGTGTAGGTAGTACTGATGTAGGTGCGTGAGTACTACTGATGCAGGTGTGTGTGTACTACTGATGCAGGTGTGTGGGTACTACTGATGCAGGTGTGTGGGTACTACTGTTGCAGGTGTGTGGATATTACTGAGGCAGGTGTGTGGAAAGAACTGATGCAGGTGTGTGGGTACTACTGATGCAGGTGTGTGGGTACTACTGATGCACCTGTGTGGGTACTACTGATGCAGGTGAGTGGGTACTACTGCTGCACGTGTGTGGGTACTACTGATGCATGTGTGTGGTTACTACTGATGCAGGTGCGTGGGTACTACTGATGCAGGTGAGTGGGTACTACTGATGTTGGTGTGAGGGTACTTCTGATGCAGGTGTGTGGGTACTACTGATATTGATGTGTGGGTGCTGCTGATGCAGGTGTGTGGGTGCTGCTGATGCAATTGTGTGGGTACTACTGATGTATGTGCGTGGGTACTAGTGATGCAAGTGTGTGGGTACTACCGATGCAGGTGTGTGTTAGTACTACTGATGCAGGTGTTTTGGTACTACTGATGTAGCTGTGTGGGTACTAATGATGCAGGTGCGTGGGTAGTACTGATGTATGTGTGTGGGTACCACTGATGTATGTGTGTGGGTACTACTGATGCAGGTGTTTTGGTACTACTGATGTAGCTGTGTGGGTACTAATGATGCAGGTGCGTGGGTACTACCTATGCAGGTGTGTGGGTATGACTGATTCAACTGTGTGGATACTACTGATGCATGTTTGTGGCAACTACTGCTGCAGGTGTGTGGGTAGTACTGATGCAGGTGCGTGAGTACTACTGATGCAGGTGTGTGGGTACTACTGATGCAGGTGTGTGGGTACTACTGATGCAGGTGTGTGGGTACTACTGATGCAGGTGTGTGGGTACTACTGATGCACGTGTGTGGGTACTACTGATGCAGGTGAGTGGATACTACTGATGCACGTGTGTGGGTACTACTGATGTATGTGTGTGGGTACTACTGATGCAGGTGTGTGGATATTACTGATGCAGGTGTATGGAAACAACTGATGCAGGTGTGTGAGTACTACTGATGCAGGTGTGTGGGTACTACTGATGCACCTGTGTGGGTACTACTGATGCAGGTGCATGGGTACTACTGATGCACGTGTGTGGGTACTACTGATGCATGTGTGTGGTTACTACTGATGCAGGTGCGTGGGTACTACTGATGCAGGTGAGTGGGTACTACTGATGTTGGTGTGAGGGTACTTCTGATGCAGGTGTGTGGGTACTACTGATATTGATGTGTGGGTGCTGCTGATGCAGGTGTGTGGGTGCTGCTGATGCAATTGTGTGGGTACTACTGATGTATGTGCGTGGGTACTAGTGATGCAAGTGTGTGGGTACTACCGATGCAGGTGTGTGTTATTACTACTGATGCAGGTGTTTTGGTACTACTGATGTAGCTGTGTGGGTACTAATGATGCAGGTGCGTGGGTACTACTGATGTATGTGTGTGGGTACCACTGATGTATGTGTGTGGGTACTACTGATGCAGGTGTTTTGGTACTACTGATGTAGCTGTGTGGGTACTAATGATGCAGGTGCGTGGGTACTACCGATGCAGGTGTGTGGGTATGACTGATTCAACTGTGTGGATACTACTGATGCATGTTTGTGGCAACTACTGCTGCAGGTGTGTGGGTAGTACTGATGCAGGTGCGTGAGTACTACTGATGCAGGTGTGTGGGTACTACTGATGCAGGTGTGTGGGTACTACTGATGCAGGTGTGTGGGTACTACTGATGCACGTGTGTGGGTACTACTGATGCACGTGTGTGGGTACTACTGATGCAGGTGAGTGGATACTACTGATGCACGTGTGTGGGTACTACTGATGTATGTGTGTGGGTACTACTGATGCAGGTGTGTGGATATTACTGATGCAGGTGTATGGAAACAACTGATGCAGGTGTGTGAGTACTACTGATGCAGTTGTGAGAGTACTACTGATGAAGGTGTGTGGGTACTACCGATGCAGGTGCATGGGTACTACTGATGCAGGTGTGTGGGTCCCACTGATGCAGGTGCATGGGTACTACTGATACAGGTATGTGAGTACTACTGATGCAGGTGTGTGGGTACTACTGATGCAGGTGTGTGGGTACTACTGTTGCGGGTGTGTGGGAACTACCGATGCAGGTGTGTGGGTACTACTTATGCAGGTGCGTGGGTACTACCGATGCAGGTGTGTGGGTACGACTGATCCAACTGTGTGGATACTACTGATGCAGATTTTGTGGGTACTACTGCTGCAGGTGTGTGGGTACTACTGATGCAGGTGTGTGGGTACTACTGATGCAAGTGTGTGGGTACTTCTGATGTTGGTGTGTGGGTACTACTGATGCAGGTGTGTGGGTACTAGTGATGCAGGTGTGTGGGTACTACCGATGCAGGTGTGTGGGTACGACTGATCCAACTGTGTCGATACTACTGATGGAGGTTTGTGGGTACTACTGCTGCAGGTGTGTGGATACTACTGCTGCAGGTGTGTGGGTAGTACTGATGCAGGTGCGTGAGTACTACTGATTCAGGTTTTGTGGGTACTACTGCTGCAAGTGTGTGGGTAGTACTGATGCAGGTGCGTGAGTACCACTGATGCAGGTGTGTGGGTACTACTGATGTAGGTGTGTGGGTACTACTGATGTAGGTGTGTGGGTACTACTGATGTAGGTGTTTGGGTAATACTGATGCAGGTGTATGGGTAGTACTGATGCAGGTGTGTGGGTACTATTGATGTAGGTGTGCGGGTACTACTGATGCAGGTGTGTGGATACTACTGATGCAGTTGTGTTCGAAACAACTGATGCAGGTGTGTGGGCACTACTTCTGCAGGTGTGTGGGTACTACTGCTGCAGGTGTGTGGGTACTAATGCAGGTGCGGGAGTACTTCTGATGCAGGTATGTGGGTACTACAGATGTATGTGTGTGGGTATTACTGATGCAGGTGTGTGGGTACTACTGATGCAGGTGTGTGGGTACTACTGATATTGGTGTGTGGGTAATACTGATGCAGGTGTGTGGGTACTAGTGATGTTGGTGTGTGGGTGTTGCTGATGCAGTTGTGTGGGTACTACCGATGCAGGTGTGTAAGAACGATTGATCCAACTGTGTCGATACTACTGATGCAGGTGTGTGGAAACAACTGATGCAGGTGTGTGGGTACTACTGATGCAGGTGTGTGGGTACTACTGATGCACCTGTGTGGGTACTACTGATGCAGGTGTGTGGGTACTACACATGCAGGTGAGTGGGTACTACTGATGTATGTGTGTGGGTACCACTGATGTATGTGTGTGGGTACTACTGATGCAGGTGTGTTGGTACTACTGATGTAGCTGTGTGGGTACTAATGATGCAGGTGCGTGGGTACTACTGATGCAGGTGTGTGGGTACTACCGATGCAGGTGTGTGGGTACGACTGATCCAACTGTGTGGATACTACTGATGCAGGTTTTGTGGGTACTACTGCTGCAGGTGTGTGGGTAGTACTGATGTAGGTGCGTGAGTACTACTGATGCAGGTGTGTGGGTACTACTGATGCAGGTGTGTGGGTACTACTGATGCAGGTGTGTGGGTACTACTGTTGCAGGTGTGTGGATATTACTGATGAAGGTGTGTGGAAAGAACTGATGCAGGTGTGTGGGTACTACTGATGCAGGTGTGTGGGTACTACTGATGCACCTGTGTGGGTACTACTGATGCAGGTGTGTGGGTACTACTGATGCAAGTGAGTGGGTACTACTGCTGCACATGTGTGGGTACTACTGATGCATGTGTGTGGGTACTACGGATGCAGGTTTTGTGGCTACTGCTGCTGCAGTTCTGTGGGTAGTACTGATGCAGGTGCGTGAGTACTACCGATGCAGGTGTATGGGTACTACTGATGCAGGTGTGTGGGTACTACTGATGCAGGTGACTGGGTACTACTGATACAGGTGTGTGAGTACTACTGATGCAGGTGTGTGGGTACTACTGATGCAGGTTTGTGGGTACTACTGTTGCGGGTGTGTGGGTACTACTGATGCAGGTGTGGGTAGTACTGATGCAGGTGCGTGGGTACTACCGATGCAGGTGTGTGGGTGCGACTGATCCAACTGTGTGGATACTACTGATGCAGGTTTTGTGGGTACTACTGCAGCAGGTATGTGGGGAGTACTGATGCAGGTGCGTGAGTACTACTGATGCAGGCGTGTCAGTACTACTGATGCAGGTGTGTGGGTACTACTGATGCAGGTGTGTGGGTACTACTGTTGCAGGTGTGTAGATATTACTGATGCCGGTGTATGGAAAGAACTGATGCAGGTGTGTGGGTACTACTGATGCAGGTGTGTGGGTACTACTGATGCGCTGTGTGGGTACTACTGATGCAGGTGTGTGGGTACTACACATGCAGGTGAGTGGGTACTACTGATGTATGTGTGTGGGTACCACTGATGTATGTGTCTGGGTACTACTGATGCAGGTGTGTTGGTACTACTGATGTAGCTGTGTGGGTACTAATGATGCAGGTGCGTGGGTACTACTGACGCAGGTATTTGGGTACTACAGATGTATGTGAGTGGGTACTACTGATCCAACTGTGTGGATACTACTGATGCAGGTTTTGTGGCTACTACTGCTACAGGTGTGTGGGTAGTACTGATGCAGGTGCGTGAGTACTACTGATGCAGGTGTGTGGGTACTACTGATGCAGGTGTGTGGGTACTACTGATGCCGGTGTGTGGGTACTACTGATGCAGGTGTGTGGGTACTACTGATGCACGTGTGTGGGTCCTACTGATGCAGGTGAGTGGATACTACTGATGCACGTGTGTGGGTACTACTGATGTATGTTTGTGGGTACTACTGATGCAGGTGTGTGGATATTACTGATGCAGGTGTATGGGTACTACTGATGCAGGTGTGTGAGTACTACTGTTGCGGGTGTGTGGGTACTACTGATGCAGGTGAGTGGATACTACTGATGCACGTGTGTGGGTACTACTGATGTATGTTTGTGGGTACTACTGATGCAGGTGTGTGGATATTACTGATGCAGGTGCGTGGGTACTACCGATGCAGGTGTGTGGGTACGACTGATCCAACTGTGTGGATGCTACTGATGCAGGTTTTGTGGGTACTACTGCTGCAGGTGTGTAGGTAGTACTGATGTAGGTGCGTGAGTACTACTGATGCAGGTGTGTGTGTACTACTGATGCAGGTGTGTGGGTACTACTGATGCAGGTGTGTGGGTACTACTGTTGCAGGTGTGTGGATATTACTGAGGCAGGTGTGTGGAAAGAACTGATGCAGGTGTGTGGGTACTACTGATGCAGGTGTGTGGGTACTACTGATGCACCTGTGTGGGTACTACTGATGCAGGTGTGTGGGTACTACTGATGCAAGTGAGTGGGTACTACTGCTGCACATGTGTGGGTACTACTGATGCATGTGTGTGGGTACTACGGATGCAGGTTTTGTGGCTACTGCTGCTGCAGTTCTGTGGGTAGTACTGATGCAGGTGCGTGAGTACTACTGATGCAGGTGTGTGGGTACTACTGATGCAGGTGTGTGGGTACTACTGATGCAAATGTGTGGGTACTACTGATGCAGGTGAGTGGATAATACTGATGCACGTGTGTGGATACTACTGATGAATGTGTGTGGGTACTACTGATGCAGGTGTGTGGATATTACTGATGCAGGTGTACGGAAACAACTGATGCAGGTGTGTCAGTACTACTGATGCAGTTGTGAGAGTACTACTGATGCAGGTGTGTGAGTACTACCGATGCAGGTGTATGGGTACTACTGATGCAGGTGTGTGGGTACTACTGATGCAGGTGACTGGGTACTACTGATACAGGTGTGTGAGTACTACTGATGCAGGTGTGTGGGTACTACTGATGCAGGTTTGTGGGTACTACTGTTGCGGGTGTGTGGGTACTACTGATGCAGGTGTGGGTAGTACTGATGCAGGTGCGTGGGTACTACCGATGCAGGTGTGTGGGTGCGACTGATCCAACTGTGTGGATACTACTGATGCAGGTTTTGTGGGTACTACTGCAGCAGGTATGTGGGGAGTACTGATGCAGGTGCGTGAGTACTACTGATGCAGGCGTGTCAGTACTACTGATGCAGGTGTGTGGGTACTACTGATGCAGGTGTGTGGGTACTACTGTTGCAGGTGTGTAGATATTACTGATGCCGGTGTATGGAAAGAACTGATGCAGGTGTGTGGGTACTACTGATGCAGGTGTGTGGGTACTACTGATGCGCTGTGTGGGTACTACTGATGCAGGTGTGTGGGTACTACACATGCAGGTGAGTGGGTACTACTGATGTATGTGTGTGGGTACCACTGATGTATGTGTCTGGGTACTACTGATGCAGGTGTGTTGTTACTACTGATGTAGCTGTGTGGGTACTAATGATGCAGGTGCGTGGGTACTACTGACGCAGGTATTTGGGTACTACAGATGTATGTGAGTGGGTACTACTGATCCAACTGTGTGGATACTACTGATGCAGGTTTTGTGGCTACTACTGCTACAGGTGTGTGGGTAGTACTGATGCAGGTGCGTGAGTACTACTGATGCAGGTGTGTGGGTACTACTGATGCAGGTGTGTGGGTACTACTGATGCCGGTGTGTGGGTACTACTGATGCAGGTGTGTGGGTACTACTGATGCACGTGTGTGGGTCCTACTGATGCAGGTGAGTGGATACTACTGATGCACGTGTGTGGGTACTACTGATGTATGTTTGTGGGTACTACTGATGCAGGTGTGTGGATATTACTGATGCAGGTGCATGGGTACTACTGATGCAGGTGTGTGAGTACTACTGTTGCGGGTGTGTGGGTACTACTGATGCAGGTGAGTGGATACTACTGATGCACGTGTGTGGGTACTACTGATGTATGTTTGTGGGTACTACTGATGCAGGTGTGTGGATATTACTGATGCAGGTGCGTGGGTACTACCGATGCAGGTGTGTGGGTACGACTGATCCAACTGTGTGGATGCTACTGATGCAGGTTTTGTGGGTACTACTGCTGCAGGTGTGTAGGTAGTACTGATGTAGGTGCGTGAGTACTACTGATGCAGGTGTGTGTGTACTACTGATGCAGGTGTGTGGGTACTACTGATGCAGGTGTGTGGGTACTACTGTTGCAGGTGTGTGGATATTACTGAGGCAGGTGTGTGGAAAGAACTGATGCAGGTGTGTGGGTACTACTGATGCAGGTGTGTGGGTACTACTGATGCACCTGTGTGGGTACTACTGATGCAGGTGAGTGGGTACTACTGCTGCACGTGTGTGGGTACTACTGATGCATGTGTGTGGTTACTACTGATGCAGGTGCGTGGGTACTAATGATGCAGCTGCGTGGGTACTACTGATGAAGGTGTGTGGGTATGACTGATCCAACTGTGTGGATACTACTGATGCAGGTGTGTGGGTACTACTGATGTTGGAGTGTGGGTGCTGCTGATGCAGGTGTGTGGGTACTACTAATGTATGTGCGTGGGTACTACTGATGCAGGTGTGTGGGTACTACCGATGCAGGTATGTGGGTACGACTGATCCAACTGTGTCGATACTACTGATAGAGGTTTGTGGGTACTACTGCTGCAGGTGTGTGGATACTACAGATGCAGGTGTGTGGGTACTACTGATGCAGGTATGTGGGTACTACTGATGCAGGTGTGTGGGTTCTACTGATGTTGGTGTGTGGGTGCTGCTGATGCAGGTGTGTGGGTACTACTGATGTTGGTGTTTGGGTACTACTGATGCAGTTGTGTGGGTACTACTGATGTATGTGCGTGGGTACTACTGATGCAGGTGTGTGGTTACTACTGATGCAGTTGCGTGGGTACTACTGATGCAGGTATGTGGGTACTACTGATGTATGTGTGTGGGTGCTGCTGCTGCAGGTGTGTGGGTACTACTGATGCAGGTGTGTGGGTACTACTCATACAGGTGTGTGACTACTACTGATGCAGGTGTGTGGATATTACTGATGCAGGTGTGTGGAAACAACTGATGCAGGTGTGTGGGTACTACTGATGCAGGTGTGTGGGTACTACTGTTGCAGGTGTATGGATATTACTGATGCAGGTGTGTGGAAAGAACTGATGCAGGTGTGTGGGTACTACTGATGCAGGTGTGTGGGTACTACTGATGCACCTGTGTGGGTACTACTGATGCATGTGAGATGTAGTCGTAGTAGTAGATGTAGTAGTAGTAGATGTAGTATATGTTGTAGTAGTAGATGTAGTAGTATATGTAGTAGTAGTAGATGTAGTAAATGTAGTAGTAGTAGAGGTAGCAGTAGTACATGTAGTAGGAGTAGTAGATGTAGTAGTAGATGTAGAAGTAGATGTAGTAGTAGTAGATGTAGTAGTAATAGATGTAGTAGTAGATGTAGATGTAGTAGATGTAGTAGTTGATGTAGTAGGTGTAGTAGTTGTAGTAGATGATAATAGTAGTAGTAGCAGATGGAGTTGTAGCAGATTATGTAGTAGGTGTAGTAGTAGTAGATGTAGTAGTAGCTGTAGTAGATGATGTGGTAGGTGTAGTAGTAGATGTAGCAGTACTAGTACTAGATGTAGTAGTAGATGTAGTAGTAGATGTAGTATTACTTGATGTTGTAGATGTAGTAGTTGTAGTTGATTTAGTAGTAGTAGTAGTTGTAGTAGATGATGTGGTAGATGTAGTAGTAGTAGTAGATGTATCAGTAGTAGTAGTAGATGTAGTAGTAGATGTAGTAGTCGTAGATGTAGTAGTAGTTGAAGTAGTAGGTGTAGTAGTTGTAGTAGATGTATTAGTAGTAGATGTAGTTGTAGTAGTAGATGTAGTAGGTGTAGTAGTAGAAGTAGATGTAGCAGTATTAGTAGTAGATGATGTAGTAGGTATAGTAGTTGTGGTAGATGTAGTAGTAGTAGTAGATGTAGTAGTAGATGCAAATGTAGTAATGGTAGTAGATGTAGTAGTTGATGTAGTGGGTGTAGTAGTTGTAGTAGATGATGTAGTAGTAGATAGAGTAGTAGATGTAGTAGTAGTGGTATTAGTAGTGGATGTAGTAGTAGTAAATGTAGTTGTGGCAGATGATGTAGTAGTAGTAGATGTAGTATTAGATGTAGTAGTAGATGTAGTAGATGTAGTAGTAGATGTAGTAGTAGATGTAGTAGTAGATGTAGTAGTTGATGTAGTAGGTGTAGTAGTAGATGTAGTAGTAGTAGATGTAGTAGTTGATGTAGTAGTTGTAGTAGTAGTAGATGTAGTAGTAGTAGATGAAGTAGCAGTTGTAGTAGAAATTGTAGTAGTAGTAGATGTTGTAGTAGTAGTAGATGCAGAAGGTGTAGTAGTTGTAGTAGATGTAGTAGTAGTAGATGTAGTAGTAGATGATGTAGTAGGATTAGTAGTTGTAGTAGATGTAGTAGTAGTAGATGTAGTAGTAGTAGATGTAGTAGGTGTAGTAGATGTAGTAGTAGATGTAGAAGTAGTAGATGTAGTAGATGTAGATGTAGCAATAGTAGGTGTAGTAGTAGATGTAGTAGTAGATGTAGTAAATGTAGTAGTAGTAAATGTAGATGTAGTAGTAGATGTAATAGTAGTAGATGTAGATGTAGTAGTGGTATTAGATGATGTAGTAGTAGTAGGTGGAGTAGTAGATGTAGTAGTAGTAGTTGTATTAGTAGTAGATGTAGTAGTAGTAAATGTAGTTGTAGCAGATGATGTAGAAGTAGTAGATGTAGTAGTAGTAGATGTAGTAGTAGTAGATGTAGTAGTTGATGTAGTAGGTGTAGTAGTAGATGTAGTAGTAGTAGATGTAGTAGTTGATGTAGTAAGTGTAGTAAAGTAGATGTAGTAGTAGATGTAGTAGTAGTTGTAGTAGATGATGTAGTAGTAGTAGATGTAGTAAGAGTAGATGTAGTAGGTGTAGTAGTTGTAGAAGATGTAGTAGTATATGTAGTAGTAGTAGATGTAGTAGTAGTTGATGTAGTAGGTGTAGTAGTTGTAGTAGATGTAGTAGTAGATGTAGTAGTAGATGTAGATGTAGTAGATGTAGTAGTTGATGTAGTAGGTGTACTAGTTGTAGTAGATGATAATAGTAGTAGTAGCAGATGGAGTAGTAGATGTAGTAGTTGTATTAGTAGTAGATGTAGTAGTAGTAGTAGATGTAGTTGTAGCAGATGATGTAGTAGCATCAGATGTAGTAGAAAATGCAGTACTAGATGTAGTAGTAGATGTAGTAGTTGATGTAGTAGGTGTAGTAGTAGATGTAGTAGTAGTAGGTGTAGTAGTTGATGTAGTAAGTGTAGTAGAGTAGATGTAGTAGTAGTAGATGTAGTAGTAGTTGTAGTAGATGATGTAGTAGTAGTAGATGTAGTAGGAGTAGATGTAGTAGGTGTAGTAGTTGTAGAAGATGTAGTAGTATATGTAGTAGTAGTAGATGTAGTAGTAGTTGATGTAGTAGGTGTAGTAGTTGTAGTAGATGTAGTTGTAGTAGATGTAGTAGTAGATGTAGTAGATGTAGTAGTTGATGTAGTAGGTGTAGTAGTTGTAGTAGATGATAATAGTAGTAGTAGCAGATGGAGTAGTAGATGTAGTAATTGTATTAGTAGTAGATGTAGTAGTAGTAGTAGATGTAGTTGTAGCAGATGATGTAGTAGCATTAGATGTAGTAGTAGATGCAGTATTAGATGTAGTAGTAGTAGATGTAGTAGTAGTTGACGTAGTAGGTGTAGTAGTAGTAGATGTAGTAGTAGTTGTAGATGATGTAGTAGGTGTAGTAGTAGTAGATGTAGTAGTAGCTGTAGTAGATGATGTGGTAGGTGTAGTAGTAGATGTAGCAGTAGTAGTACTAGATGTAGTAGTAGATGTAGTAGTAGATGTAGTATTACTTGATGTTGTAGATGTAGAAGTTGTAGTAGAAGTATTAATAGTAGATTTAGTTGTAGTAGTAGATCTAGTAGGTGTAGTAGTAGTAGATGTAGCAGTAGTAGTAGTAGATGATGTAGTAGGTATAGTAGTTGTAGTAGATGTAGTAGTAGTAGATGTAGTAGTAGATGTAAATGTAGTAATGGTAGTAGATATAGTAGTTGATGTAGTGGGTGTAGTAGTTGTAGTAGATGATGTAGTAGTAGATAGAGTAGTAGATGTAGTAGTAGTTGTATTAGTAGTGGATGTAGTAGTAGTAAATGTAGTTGTAGCAGATGATGTAGTAGTAGATGTAGTATTAGATGTAGTAGTACTAGATGTAGTAGTAGTAGATGTAGTAGTAGATGTAGTAGTAGTAGTAGATGTAGTAGTAGTAGATGAAGTAGCAGTTGTTGTAGATGATGTAGTAGTAGTAGATGTAGTAGTAGAAGATGTAGTAGCTGTAGTAGTTGTAGTAGATGTAGTAGTAGATGTAGTAGTAGTAGATGTAATAGTAGTTGATGTAGTAGGTGTAGTAGTTCCAGTAGATGTAGTAATAGAAGATGTAGAAGTAGTAGATGTAGTAGTAGATGTAGTTGTAGATGCAGTAGTTGATGTAGTAGGTGTAGTAGTAGTATATGTAGTAGTAGTAGATGTAGTAGAAGGTGTAGTAATAGATGAAGTTTTAGTAGATGTAGTAGTAGATGTATTAGGTGTAGTAGTAGTAGATGTAGTAGTAGTAGATGTAGTAGTAGTAGATGTAGTAGTAGAAGATGTAGTCGTAGTAGTAGATATAGTAGTAGTAGATGTAGTAAATGTTGTAGTTGTAGATTTAGTAGTGGTAGATGTAGTAGTATATGTAGTAGTAGTAGATGTAGTAAATGTAGTAGTAGTAGATGTAGTAGGTGTTGTAGTTGTAGTAGATGATGTAGTAGTAGTAGATGGATTTGTAGATGTAGTAGTTGTATTAGTAGTAGATGTAGTAGTAGTAGTAGATGTAGTTGTAGCAGATGATGTAGTAGCAGTAGATGTAGTAGTAGATGTAGTAGTTGATGTAGTAGGTGTAGTAGATGTAGTAGTAGTAGTCGATGTAGTAGTAGTTGTAGTAGATGATGTGGTAGGTGTAGTAGTAGTAGTATATGTAGCAGTAGCAGTAGATGTAGTAGTAGATGTAGTAGTCGTAGATGTAGTAGTAGTTGATGTAGTAGGTGTAGTAGTTGTAGTAGATGTAGTAGTAGTTGTAGTAGATGTAGTAGTAGTAGTAGATGTAGTAGTAGTTGTAGTAGATGATGTAGTCGGTGTAGTAGTAGTAGATGTAGCAGTAGTAGTGGATGATGTAGTAGGTGTAGTAGTTGTAGTAGATGTAGTAGAAGATGTAGTAGTAGATGTAGTAGTAGTAGATGTAGTAGGTGTACTAGTAGTAGATTTAGTGGTAGTTCTAGTAGATGATGTAGTAGTAGATGTAGTAGTAGTTGATGTTGTAGGTGTAGTAGATGAAGTAGTAGTAGATGTACTAGTAGTAGATGTAGTAGTAGTAGATGTAGTAGTAGATGTAGTAGTAGGTGCAGTAGTTGTAGTAGTAGTAGATGTAGTAGATGTAGTAGTAGTAGATGTAGTAGTAGATGTAGTAGGTGCAGTAGTTGTAGTAGATGTAGTAGTAGTAGATGTAGTAGTAGATGTAGTAGTTTTAGATGTAGTAGATTTAGTAGTAGTTGTAGTAGATGATGTAGTAGTAGTAGATGTAGTAAGAGTAGATGTAGTAGGTGTAGTAGTTGTAGAAGATGTAGTAGTATATGTAGTAGTAGTAGATGTAGTAGTAGTTGATGTAGTAGGTGTAGTAGTTGTAGTAGATGTAGTAGTAGATGTAGTAGTAGATGTAGATGTAGTAGATGTAGTAGTTGATGTAGTAGGTGTACTAGTTGTAGTAGATGATAATAGTAGTAGTAGCAGATGGAGTAGTAGATGTAGTAGTTGTATTAGTAGTAGATGTAGTAGTAGTAGTAGATGTAGTTGTAGCAGATGATGTAGTAGCATCAGATGTAGTAGAAAATGCAGTACTAGATGTAGTAGTAGATGTAGTAGTTGATGTAGTAGGTGTAGTAGTAGATGTAGTAGTAGTAGGTGTAGTAGTTGATGTAGTAAGTGTAGTAGAGTAGATGTAGTAGTAGTAGATGTAGTAGTAGTTGTAGTAGATGATGTAGTAGTAGTAGATGTAGTAGGAGTAGATGTAGTAGGTGTAGTAGTTGTAGAAGATGTAGTAGTATATGTAGTAGTAGTAGATGTAGTAGTAGTTGATGTAGTAGGTGTAGTAGTTGTAGTAGATGTAGTTGTAGTAGATGTAGTAGTAGATGTAGTAGATGTAGTAGTTGATGTAGTAGGTGTAGTAGTTGTAGTAGATGATAATAGTAGTAGTAGCAGATGGAGTAGTAGATGTAGTAATTGTATTAGTAGTAGATGTAGTAGTAGTAGTAGATGTAGTTGTAGCAGATGATGTAGTAGCATTAGATGTAGTAGTAGATGCAGTATTAGATGTAGTAGTAGTAGATGTAGTAGTAGTTGACGTAGTAGGTGTAGTAGTAGTAGATGTAGTAGTAGTTGTAGATGATGTAGTAGGTGTAGTAGTAGTAGTAGATGTAGTAGTAGCTGTAGTAGATGATGTGGTAGGTGTAGTAGTAGATGTAGCAGTAGTAGTACTAGATGTAGTAGTAGATGTAGTAGTAGATGTAGTATTACTTGATGTTGTAGATGTAGAAGTTGTAGTAGAAGTATTAATAGTAGATTTAGTTGTAGTAGTAGATCTAGTAGGTGTAGTAGTAGTAGATGTAGCAGTAGTAGTAGTAGATGATGTAGTAGGTATAGTAGTTGTAGTAGATGTAGTAGTAGTAGATGTAGTAGTAGATGTAAATGTAGTAATGGTAGTAGATATAGTAGTTGATGTAGTGGGTGTAGTAGTTGTAGTAGATGATGTAGTAGTAGATAGAGTAGTAGATGTAGTAGTAGTTGTATTAGTAGTGGATGTAGTAGTAGTAAATGTAGTTGTAGCAGATGATGTAGTAGTAGATGTAGTATTAGATGTAGTAGTACTAGATGTAGTAGTAGTAGATGTAGTAGTAGATGTAGTAGTAGTAGTAGATGTAGTAGTAGTAGATGAAGTAGCAGTTGTTGTAGATGATGTAGTAGTAGTAGTTGTAGTAGTAGAAGATGTAGTAGCTGTAGTAGTTGTAGTAGATGTAGTAGTAGATGTAGTAGTAGTAGATGTAATAGTAGTTGATGTAGTAGGTGTAGTAGTTCCAGTAGATGTAGTAATAGAAGATGTAGAAGTAGTAGATGTAGTAGTAGATGTAGTTGTAGATGCAGTAGTTGATGTAGTAGGTGTAGTAGTAGTATATGTAGTAGTAGTAGATGTAGTAGAAGGTGTAGTAATAGATGAAGTTTTAGTAGATGTAGTAGTAGATGTATTAGGTGTAGTAGTAGTAGATGTAGTAGTAGTAGATGTAGTAGTAGTAGATGTAGTAGTAGAAGATGTAGTCGTAGTAGTAGATATAGTAGTAGTAGATGTAGTAAATGTTGTAGTTGTAGATTTAGTAGTGGTAGATGTAGTAGTATATGTAGAAGTAGTAGATGTAGTAAATGTAGTAGTAGTAGATGTAGTAGG
Source organism: Petromyzon marinus (assembly GCF_048934315.1). Taxonomy (NCBI): domain Eukaryota; kingdom Metazoa; phylum Chordata; class Hyperoartia; order Petromyzontiformes; family Petromyzontidae; genus Petromyzon; species Petromyzon marinus. The sequence continues at coordinate 10,168,738 of NC_133682.1, read as the reverse complement.
TGTTGTAGTTGTAGTAGATGATGTAGTAGTAGTAGATGGATTTGTAGATGTAGTAGTTGTATTAGTAGTAGATGTAGTAGTAGTAGTAGATGTAGTTGTAGCAGATGATGTAGTAGCAGTAGATGTAGTAGTAGATGTAGTAGTTGATGTAGTAGGTGTAGTAGATGTAGTAGTAGTAGTCGATGTAGTAGTAGTTGTAGTAGATGATGTGGTAGGTGTAGTAGTAGTAGTATATGTAGCAGTAGCAGTAGATGTAGTAGTAGATGTAGTAGTCGTAGATGTAGTAGTAGTTGATGTAGTCGGTGTAGTAGTTGTAGTAGATGTAGTAGTAGTAGTAGATGTAGTAGTAGTTGTAGTAGATGATGTAGTCGGTGTAGTAGTAGTAGATGTAGCAGTAGTAGTGGATGATGTAGTAGGTGTAGTAGTTGTAGTAGATGTAGTAGAAGATGTAGTAGTAGATGTAGTAGTAGTAGATGTAGTAGGTGTACTAGTAGTAGATTTAGTGGTAGTTCTAGTAGATGATGTAGTAGTAGATGTAGTAGTAGTTGATGTTGTAGGTGTAGTAGATGAAGTAGTAGTAGATGTACTAGTAGTAGATGTAGTAGTAGTAGATGTAGTAGTAGATGTAGTAGTAGGTGCAGTAGTTGTAGTAGTAGTAGATGTAGTAGATGTAGTAGTAGTAGATGTAGTAGTAGATGTAGTAGGTGCAGTAGTTGTAGTAGATGTAGTAGTAGTAGATGTAGTAGTAGATGTAGTAGTTTAGATGTAGTAGATTTAGTAGTAGTTGTAGTAGATGATGTAGTAGTAGATGTAGTAGTAGATTTAGTAGTATTAGATGTAGTAGTAGTTGATGTAGTAGGTGTAGTAGATGTAGTAGTAGTAGATGTACTAGTAGTATATGTAGTAGTAGTAGATGTAGTAGTAGTAGATGTAGTAGATGTAGTAGTAGATGTAGTAGTAGTAGTAGATGTAGTAGTAGTAGATGTAGTAGATCTAGTAGTAGTAGTAGTTGCAGTAGTAGTAGATGTAGTAGTAGTTGATGTAGTTGTAGCAGATGATGTAGTAGCAGTAGATGTAGTAATAGATGTAGCAGTAGTAGATGTAGTATTAGATGTAGTAGATGTAGTAGTAGATGTAGTAGTAGATGTAGTAGTAGATGTAGTAGGTGTAGTAGTTGTAGTAGATGTAGTAGTAGATGTAGTAGTAGTTGATGTAGTAGGAGTAGTAGTTGTAGTAGATGTTGTAGTAATAGATATAGTAGAAGTAGATGTAGTTGTAGAAGCAGTAGTTGATGTAGTAGGTGTAGTAGTAGTAGATGTAGTAGTAGTAGATGTAGTAGTAGATGTAGATGTAGTATTAGGTGTAGTAGTAGATTTAGTAGTAGTAGATGTAGTAGTAGATGTAGTAGGTGTAGTAGTAGTAGATGTAGTAGTAGATGTAGTAGTCGTAGATGTAGTAGTAGTAGATGTAGTAATAGTAGATGTAGTAAATGTAGTAGTAGTAGATGTAGCAGTAGATGTAGTAGTATATGTAGTAGTTGGTGTACTAGTAGTAGTAGTAGTCGATGTAGCAGTAGTAGTAGTAGATGTAGTAGTAGATGTAGTAGTAGATGTAGTAGGTGTAGTAGTAGATTTAGTAGTAGTTGTAGTAGATGATGTAGTAGTAGATGTAGTAGTATTAGATGTAGTAGAAGTTGATGTAGTAGGTGGAGTAGATGTAGTAGTAGTAGTAGATGTACTAGTAGTAGATGTAGTAGTAGATGTAGTAGTAGATGTAGTAGTATTAGATGTAGTAGTAGTTGATGTAGTAGGTGGAGTAGATGTAGTAGTAGTAGATGTACTAGTAGTATATGTAGTAGTAGATGTAGTAGTAGATGTAGTAGATGATGTAGTAGGTGCAGTAGTAGTAGATGTAGTAGATGTAGTAGACGTAGTAGTAGATGTAGTAGTAGATGTAGTAGTAGGTGTCGTAGTTGTAGTAGATGTAGTAGTAGTAGATGTAGTAGTAGATGTAGTAGTAGTAGATGTAGTAGTAGATGTAGTAAATGTAGTAGTAATAGATGTAGTAGTTGATGTGTTAGGTGTAGTAGTTGTAGTAGATGATGTAGTAGTAGTAGATGTCATAGTAGATCTAGTAGTAGTACTAGTTGCAGTAGTAGTAGATGTAGTAGTAGTTGATGTGGTAGGTGTAGTAGTAGATGTAGTAGTAGTAGATGTAGTAGTTGATGTTGTAGTTGTAGTAGTAGTAGATGTAGTAGTAGTAGATGAATTAGCAGTTGTAGTAGTTGATGTGGTAGTAGTAGATGTAGTAGTAGAATATGTAGTAGCTGTAGTAGTTGTAGTAGATGTAGTAGTAGATGTAGTAGTAGATGTAATAGTAGTTGATGTAGTAGGTGTAGTAGTTGTAGTAGATGTAGTAATAGAAGATGTAGTAGTAGTAGATGTAGTAGGTGTAGTAGTAGATGTAGTAGTAGTAGATGTAGTAGTAGTAGATGTAGTAGATCTAGTAGTAGTAGTTGCAGTAGTAGTAGATGTAGTAGTAGTTGATGTAGTTGTAGCAGATGATGTAGTAGCAGTAGATGTAGTAATAGATGTAGCAGTAGTAGATGTAGTATTAGATGTAGTAGATGTAGTAGTAGATGTAGTAGTAGATGTAGTAGTAGATGTAGTAGGTGTAGTAGTTGTAGTAGATGTAGTAGTAGATGTAGTAGTAGTTGATGTAGTAGGAGTAGTAGTTGTAGTAGATGTAGTAGTAATAGATATAGTAGAAGTAGATGTAGTTGTAGTAGCAGTAGTTGATGTAGTAGGTGTAGTAGTAGTAGATGTAGTAGTAGTAGATGTAGTAGGTGGAGTAGATGTAGTATTAGGTGTAGTAGTAGATTTAGTAGTAGTAGATGTAGTAGTAGATGTAGTAGGTGTGGTAGTAGTAGATGTAGTAGTAGATGTAGTAGTCGTAGATGTAGTAGTAGTAGATGTAGTAATAGTAGATGTAGTAAATGTAGTAGTAGATGTAGCAGTAGATGTAGTAGTATATGTAGTAGTTGATGTAGTAGGTGTACTAGTAGTAGTAGTCGATGTAGCAGTAGTAGTAGTAGATGTAGTAGTAGATGTAGTAGTAGATGTAGTAGGTGTAGTAGTAGATTTAGTAGTAGTTGTAGTAGATGATGTAGTAGTAGATGTAGTAGTATTAGATGTAGTAGTAGTTGATGTAGTAGGTGGAGTAGATGTAGTAGTAGTAGTAGATGTACTAGTAGTAGATGTAGTAGTAGATGTAGTAGTAGATGTAGTAGTATTAGATGTAGTAGTAGTTGATGTAGTAGGTGGAGTAGATGTAGTAGTAGTAGATGTACTATTAGTATATGTAGTAGTAGATGTAGTAGTAGATGTAGTAGATGATGTAGTAGGTGCAGTAGTAGTAGATGTAGTAGATGTAGTAGACATAGTAGTAGATGTAGTAGTAGATGTAGTAGTAGGTGTCGTAGTTGTAGTAGATGTAGTAGTAGTAGATGTAGTAGTAGATGTAGTAGATGTAGTAGTAGATGATGTAGTAGTAGTAGATGTCATAGTAGATCTAGTAGTAGTACTAGTTGCAGTAGTAGTAGATGTAGTAGTAGTTGATGTGGTAGGTGTAGTAGTAGATGTAGTAGTAGTAGATGTAGTAGTTGATGTTGTAGTTGTAGTAGTAGTAGATGTAGTAGTAGTAGATGAATTAGCAGTTGTAGTAGTTGATGTGGTAGTAGTAGATGTAGTAGTAGAATATGTAGTAGCTGTAGTAGTTGTAGTAGATGTAGTAGTAGATGTAGTAGTAGATGTAATAGTAGTTGATGTAGTAGGTGTAGTAGTTGTAGTAGATGTAGTAATAGAAGATGTAGTAGTAGTAGATGTAGTAGGTGTAGTAGTTGTAGTAGGTGTAGTAGTAGTAGATGTAGTAGTAGATGTAGTTGTAGATGCAGTAGTTGATGTAGTAGGTGTAGTAGTAGTAGATGTAGTAGTAGTAGATGCAGTAGAAGGTGTAGTAATAGATGTAGTTTTAGTAGATGTAGTAGTAGATGTATTAGGCGAAGTAGTAGTAGATGTAGTAGTAGTAGATGTAGTAGTAGTAGATGTGGTAGTAGAAGATGTAGTCGTAGTAGTAGATGTAGTAGTAGTAGATGTAGTAAATGTTGTAGTAGTAGATGTAGTAGTGGTAGATGTAGTAGTATATGTAGTAGTAGTAGTAGTAGATGTAGTTGTAGTAGATGTAGTAAATGTAGTAGTAGATGTAGTATTAGTAGATGTAGTAGTATATGTAGTAGTAGATGTAGTAGTAGTAGATGTAGTAAATGTAGTAGTAGTAGATGTAGCAGTAGTAGATGTAGTAGTAGTAGATGTAGTAGTAGATGTAGATGTAGTAGTAGTTGATGTAGTAGTTGATGTAGTAGGTGTAGTATTTGTAGTAGATTATGTAGTAGGTGTAGTAGTATTAGATGTAGTAGTAGATGTAGTCGTAGATGTAGTAGTAGTAGTTGATGTAGTAGTAGACGTATAGTAGTGGTAGATGTAGTAGTAGAAGGTTTAGTAGTGGATGCAATAGTAGATGTACATGTAGTTGTAGATGCAGTAGTAGATGTAGTAGTAGATGTAGTTGTAGTAGTAGTAGATGTAGTAGTAGTTGTACTAGATGATGTAGTAGATGTAGTAGAGGTAGATGTAGTAGTAGTCGATGTAGTAGTAGTAGACGAATAGTAGTAGTAGATTTAGTAGTAGTGGATGTAGTAGTAGATGTAGTAGTAGTAGAAGGTTTAGTAGTAGTAGATGTAGTAGTAGATGTAGTGGGAGTAGACGTAGACGTATAGTAGTGGTAGATGTAGTAGTAGATGTAGTAGTAGTAGTAGAAGGTATAGTAGTAGATGCAGTAGTAGATGTAGATGTAGTAGTAGATGCAGTAGTAGATGTAGTAGTAGATGTAGTTGTAGTAGTTGTAGATGTAGTAGTAGTTGTACTAGATGATGTAGTAGATGTAGTAGTAGACGAATAGTAGTAGTAGATTTAGTAGTAGTGGATGTATTAGTAGATGTAGTAGTAGTAGAAGGTTTAGTAGTAGTAGTAGATGTAGTGGGAGTAGATGTGGTAGTAGTAATAGATGTAGTAGTAGTAGATTTAGTAGTAGTAGATGTAGTAGTAGATGTAGTAGATGTACTAGTAGTAGATGTAGTAGTAGATGTAGTAGTAGCTGTAGTACTAGATGTAGATGTAGTAGATGTAGTTGTAGTAGATGATGTAGTAGTAGATGTAGTGGTAGTAGATGCAGTAGTAGATGTAGTTGTAGTAGATAAAGTAGTAGTAGATGTGTAGTAGTAGATGTAGTAGTAGATTTAGTGGTAGTAGATGTAGTAGTAGTAGTAGATGTAGTAGTAGTAGATGTAGTAGTTGATGTAGTAGGTGTGGTAGTTGTAGTAGATGTAGTAGTAGATGTAGTAGTAGTAGTAGATCTAGTAGTAGATGTAGTAGAGGTAGATGATGTAGTAGTAGTAGTAGATGTAATGGTTGATGTAGTAGGTATAGTAGTAGATGTAGATGTAGTAGTAGATGCAGTAGTAGATGTAGTAGTAGAAGTAGTTGTAGTAGTTGTAGATGTAGTAGTAAATGTACTAGATGATGTAGTAGATGTAGTAGTAGTAGATGTAGTAGTCGATGTAGTAGTAGTAGATGAATAGTAGTAGAAGATATAGTAGTAGTGGATTTAGTAGTAGATGTAGTAGTAGAAGGTTTAGTAGTAGTAGTAGTAGATGTAGTGGTAGATGTAGTGGGAGTAGATGTGATAGTAGTAGTAGATGTAGTAGTAGTAGATTTCGTAGTAGTAGATGTAGTAGTAGATGTAGTAGATGTACTAGTAGTAGATGTAGTAGTAGTAGTAGATGTAGTAGTAGCTGTAGTACTAGATGTAGATGTAGTAGATGTAGTAGAAGTTGTAGTAGATGATGTAGTAGTAGTATTAGTAGATATAGTTGTAGTAGATGTAGTAGTAGTAGATGTGTAGTAGTAGTAGATGTAGTAGTTGATGTAGTATGTGTGGTAGTTGTAGTAGATGTAGTAGATGAAGTAGTAATAGTAGATGTAGTAGTATATGTAGTAGTTGATGTAGAAGGTGTAGTAGTAGTAGATGTAGTAGTAGTAGTAGTAGTAGTAGATGTAGTAAGTGTAGTAGTAGTAGTATTAGAGGTAGTAGTAGATGTAGTAGTAGATGTATTAGTAGATGTAGTAGTAGTAGACGTATGGTAGTGGTAGATGTAGTAATAGATATAGTAGTAGTAGAAGGTTTAGTAATAGATGCAGTAGTAGATGTAGATGCAGTAGTAGATGTAGTAGTAGATGTAGTTGTACTAGTTCTAGATGTAGTAGTAGTTGTACTAGATGATGTAGTAGATGTAGTAGTAGTAGATGTAGTAGTAGTCGATGTAGTAGTAGTAGACGAATATCAGTAGTAGATTTAGTAGTAGTGGATGTAGTAGTAGATGTAGTAGAAGTAGAAGGTTTAGTAGTAGTAGATGTAGTAGTAGATATAGTGGGAGTAGACGTAGACGTATAGTAGTGGTAGATGTAGTAGTAGTAGAAGGTATAGTAGTAGATGCAGTAGTAGATGTAGATGTAGTAGTAGATGCAGTAGTAGATGTAGTAGTAGATGTAGTTGTAGTAGTTGTAGATGTAGTAGTAGTTGTACTAGATGATGTAGTAGATGTAGTAGTAGATGTAGTATTAGTCGATGTAGTAGTAGTAGACGAATAGTAGTAGTAGATTTAGTAGTAGTGGATGTATTAGTAGATGTAGTAGTAGTAGAAGGTTTAGTAGTAGTAGATGTAGTGGGAGTAGATGTGGTAGTAGTAATAGATGTAGTAGTAGTAGATTTAGTAGTAGTAGATGTAGTAGTAGATGTAGTAGATGTACTAGTAGTAGATGTAATAGTAGTAGATGTAGTATTAGCTGTAGTACTAGATGTAGATGTAGTAGATGTAGTAGTAGTTGTAGTAGATGATGTAGTAGTAGATGTAGTGGTAGTAGATGCAGTAGTAGATGTAGTTGTAGTAGATATAGTAGTAGTAGATGTGTAGTAGTAGATGTAGTAGTAGAAGGTTTAGTAGTGGATGCAATAGTAGATGTACATGTAGTTGTAGATGCAGTAGTAGATGTAGTAGTAGATGTAGTTGTAGTAGTAGTAGATGTAGTAGTAGTCGATGTAGTAGTAGTAGACGAATATCAGTAGTAGATTTAGTAGTAGTGGATGTAGTAGTAGTTGTACTAGATGATGTAGTAGATGTAGTAGAGGTAGATGTAGTAGTAGTCGATGTAGTAGTAGTAGACGAATAGTAGTAGTAGATTTAGTAGTAGTGGATGTAGATATAGATGTAGTAGTAGTAGAAGGTTTAGTAGTAGTAGATGTAGTAGTAGATGTAGTGGGAGTAGACGTAGACGTATAGTAGTGGTAGATGTAGTAGTAGATGTAGTAGTAGTAGTAGAAGGTATAGTAGTAGATGCAGTAGTAGATGTAGATGTAGTAGTAGATGCAGTAGTAGATGTAGTAGTAGATGTAGTAGTAGATGTAGTTGTAGTAGTTGTAGATGTAGTAGTAGTTGTACTAGATGATGTAGTAGATGTAGTAGTAGACGAATAGTAGTAGTAGATTTAGTAGTAGTGGATGTATTAGTAGATGTAGTAGTAGTAGAAGGTTTAGTAGTAGTAGTAGATGTAGTGGGAGTAGATGTGGTAGTAGTAATAGATGTAGTAGTAGTAGATTTAGTAGTAGTAGATGTAGTAGTAGATGTAGTAGATGTACTAGTAGTAGATGTAGTAGTAGATGTAGTAGTAGCTGTAGTACTAGATGTAGATGTAGTAGATGTAGTTGTAGTAGATGATGTAGTAGTAGATGTAGTGGTAGTAGATGCAGTAGTAGATGTAGTTGTAGTAGATAAAGTAGTAGTAGATGTGTAGTAGTAGATGTAGTAGTAGATTTAGTGGTAGTAGATGTAGTAGTAGTAGATGTAGTAGTAGATGTAGTAGTTGATGTAGTAGGTGTGGTAGTTGCAGTAGATGTAGTAGTAGATGTAGTAGTAGTAGTAGATCTAGTAGTAGATGTAGTAGAGGTAGATGATGTAGTAGTAGTAGTAGATGTAATGGTTGATGTAGTAGGTATAGTAGTAGTATTAGATGTAGTAGTAGATGTAGGTGTAGATGTAGAAGTAGTTGATGTAGTGGTAGATGTAGTAGTAGTAGAAGGTTTTCATAGTACATGCAGTAGTAGATGTAGATGTAGTAGTAGATGCAGTAGTAGATGTAGTAGTAGAAGTAGTTGTAGTAGTTGTAGATGTAGTAGTAAATGTACTAGATGATGTAGTAGATGTAGTAGTAGTAGATGTAGTAGTCGATGTAGTAGTAGTAGATGAATAGTAGTAGAAGATATAGTAGTAGTGGATTTAGTAGTAGATGTAGTAGTAGAAGGTTTAGTAGTAGTAGTAGTAGTAGATGTAGTGGTAGATGTAGTGGGAGTAGATGTGATAGTAGTAGTAGATGTAGTAGTAGTAGATTTCGTAGTAGTCGATGTAGTAGATGTACTAGTAGTAGATGTAGTAGTAGTAGATGTAGTAGTAGCTGTAGTACTAGATGTAGATGTAGTAGATGTAGTAGAAGTTGTAGTAGATGATGTAGTAGTAGTATTAGTAGATATAGTTGTAGTAGATGTAGTAGTAGTAGATGTGTAGTAGTAGTAGATGTAGTAGTTGATGTAGTATGTGTGGTAGTTGTAGTAGATGTAGTAGATGAAGTAGTAATAGTAGATGTAGTAGTATATGTAGTAGTTGATGTAGAAGGTGTAGTAGTAGTAGATGTAGTAGTAGTAGATGTAGTAGTTGATGTAGTAGGTGTGGTAGTTGTAGTAGATGTAGTAGTAGATGTAGTAGTAGTAGTAGATCTAGTAGTAGATGTAGTAGAGGTAGATGATGTAGTAGTAGTAGTAGATGTAATGGTTGATGTAGTAGGTATAGTAGTAGATGTAGATGTAGTAGTAGATGCAGTAGTAGATGTAGTAGTAGAAGTAGTTGTAGTAGTTGTAGATGTAGTAGTAAATGTACTAGATGATGTAGTAGATGTAGTAGTAGTAGATGTAGTAGTCGATGTAGTAGTAGTAGATGAATAGTAGTAGAAGATATAGTAGTAGTGGATTTAGTAGTAGATGTAGTAGTAGAAGGTTTAGTAGTAGTAGTAGTAGATGTAGTGGTAGATGTAGTGGGAGTAGATGTGATAGTAGTAGTAGATGTAGTAGTAGTAGATTTCGTAGTAGTAGATGTAGTAGTAGATGTAGTAGATGTACTAGTAGTAGATGTAGTAGTAGTAGTAGATGTAGTAGTAGCTGTAGTACTAGATGTAGATGTAGTAGATGTAGTAGAAGTTGTAGTAGATGATGTAGTAGTAGTATTAGTAGATATAGTTGTAGTAGATGTAGTAGTAGTAGATGTGTAGTAGTAGTAGATGTAGTAGTTGATGTAGTATGTGTGGTAGTTGTAGTAGATGTAGTAGATGAAGTAGTAATAGTAGATGTAGTAGTATATGTAGTAGTTGATGTAGAAGGTGTAGTAGTAGTAGATGTAGTAGTAGTAGTAGATGTAGTAAGTGTAGTAGTAGTAGTATTAGAGGTAGTAGTAGATGTAGTAGTAGATGTATTAGTAGATGTAGTAGTAGTAGACGTATGGTAGTGGTAGATGTAGTAATAGATATAGTAGTAGTAGAAGGTTTAGTAATAGATGCAGTAGTAGATGTAGATGCAGTAGTAGATGTAGTAGTAGATGTAGTTGTACTAGTTCTAGATGTAGTAGTAGTTGTACTAGATGATGTAGTAGATGTAGTAGTAGTAGATGTAGTAGTAGTCGATGTAGTAGTAGTAGACGAATATCAGTAGTAGATTTAGTAGTAGTGGATGTAGTAGTAGATGTAGTAGAAGTAGAAGGTTTAGTAGTAGTAGATGTAGTAGTAGATATAGTGGGAGTAGACGTAGACGTATAGTAGTGGTAGATGTAGTAGTAGTAGAAGGTATAGTAGTAGATGCAGTAGTAGATGTAGATGTAGTAGTAGATGCAGTAGTAGATGTAGTAGTAGATGTAGTTGTAGTAGTTGTAGATGTAGTAGTAGTTGTACTAGATGATGTAGTAGATGTAGTAGTAGATGTAGTATTAGTCGATGTAGTAGTAGTAGACGAATAGTAGTAGTAGATTTAGTAGTAGTGGATGTATTAGTAGATGTAGTAGTAGTAGAAGGTTTAGTAGTAGTAGATGTAGTGGGAGTAGATGTGGTAGTAGTAATAGATGTAGTAGTAGTAGATTTAGTAGTAGTAGATGTAGTAGTAGATGTAGTAGATGTACTAGTAGTAGATGTAATAGTAGTAGATGTAGTATTAGCTGTAGTACTAGATGTAGATGTAGTAGATGTAGTAGTAGTTGTAGTAGATGATGTAGTAGTAGATGTAGTGGTAGTAGATGCAGTAGTAGATGTAGTTGTAGTAGATATAGTAGTAGTAGATGTGTAGTAGTAGATGTAGTAGTAGAAGGTTTAGTAGTGGATGCAATAGTAGATGTACATGTAGTTGTAGATGCAGTAGTAGATGTAGTAGTAGATGTAGTTGTAGTAGTAGTAGATGTAGTAGTAGTTGTACTAGATGATGTAGTAGATGTAGTAGAGGTAGATGTAGTAGTAGTCGATGTAGTAGTAGTAGACGAATAGTAGTAGTAGATTTAGTAGTAGTGGATGTAGATATAGATGTAGTAGTAGTAGAAGGTTTAGTAGTAGTAGATGTAGTAGTAGATGTAGTGGGAGTAGACGTAGACGTATAGTAGTGGTAGATGTAGTAGTAGATGTAGTAGTAGTAGTAGAAGGTATAGTAGTAGATGCAGTAGTAGATGTAGTAGTAGATGCAGTAGTAGATGTAGTAGTAGATGTAGTAGTAGATGTAGTTGTAGTAGTTGTAGATGTAGTAGTAGTTGTACTAGATGATGTAGTAGATGTAGTAGTAGACGAATAGTAGTAGTAGATTTAGTAGTAGTGGATGTATTAGTAGATGTAATAGTAGTAGAAGGTTTAGTAGTAGTAGTAGATGTAGTGGGAGTAGATGTGGTAGTAGTAATAGATGTAGTAGTAGTAGATTTAGTAGTAGTAGATGTAGTAGTAGATGTAGTAGATGTACTAGTAGTAGATGTAGTAGTAGATGTAGTAGTAGCTGTAGTACTAGATGTAGATGTAGTAGATGTAGTTGTAGTAGATGATGTAGTAGTAGATGTAGTGGTAGTAGATGCAGTAGTAGATGTAGTTGTAGTAGATAAAGTAGTAGTAGATGTGTAGTAGTAGATGTAGTAGTAGATTTAGTGGTAGTAGATGTAGTAGTAGTAGATGTAGTAGTAGTAGATGTAGTAGTTGATGTAGTAGGTGTGGTAGTTGCAGTAGATGTAGTAGTAGATGTAGTAGTAGTAGTAGATCTAGTAGTAGATGTAGTAGAGGTAGATGATGTAGTAGTAGTAGTAGATGTAATGGTTGATGTAGTAGGTATAGTAGTAGTATTAGATGTAGTAGTAGATGTAGGTGTAGATGTAGAAGTAGTTGATGTAGTGGTAGATGTAGTAGTAGTAGAAGGTTTTCATAGTACATGCAGTAGTAGATGTAGATGTAGTAGTAGATGCAGTAGTAGATGTAGTAGTAGAAGTAGTTGTAGTAGTTGTAGATGTAGTAGTAAATGTACTAGATGATGTAGTAGATGTAGTAGTAGTAGATGTAGTAGTCGATGTAGTAGTAGTAGATGAATAGTAGTAGAAGATATAGTAGTAGTGGATTTAGTAGTAGATGTAGTAGTAGAAGGTTTAGTAGTAGTAGTAGTAGTAGATGTAGTGGTAGATGTAGTGGGAGTAGATGTGATAGTAGTAGTAGATGTAGTAGTAGTAGATTTCGTAGTAGTAGATGTAGTAGATGTACTAGTAGTAGATGTAGTAGTAGTAGATGTAGTAGTAGCTGTAGTACTAGATGTAGATGTAGTAGATGTAGTAGAAGTTGTAGTAGATGATGTAGTAGTAGTATTAGTAGATATAGTTGTAGTAGATGTAGTAGTAGTAGATGTGTAGTAGTAGTAGATGTAGTAGTTGATGTAGTATGTGTGGTAGTTGTAGTAGATGTAGTAGATGAAGTAGTAATAGTAGATGTAGTAGTATATGTAGTAGTTGATGTAGAAGGTTTAGTAGTAGTAGATGTAGTAGTAGTAGTAGATGTAGTAAGTGTAGTAGTAGTATTAGAGGTAGTAGTAGATGTAGTAGTAGATGTATTAGTAGATGTAGTAGTAGTAGACGTATGGTAGTGGTAGATGTAGTAATAGATATAGTAGTAGTAGAAGGTTTAGTAGTAGATGCAGTAGTAGATGTAGATGCAGTAGTAGATGTAGTAGTAGATGTAGTTGTACTAGTTGTAGATGTAGTAGTAGTTGTACTAGATGATGTAGTAGATGTAGTAGTAGTAGATGTAGTAGTAGTCGATGTAGTAGTAGTAGACGAATATCAGTAGTAGATTTAGTAGTAGTGGATGTAGTAGTAGATGTAGTAGAAGTAGAAGGTTTAGTAGTAGTAGATGTAGTAGTAGATATAGTGGGAGTAGACGTAGACGTATAGTAGTGGTAGATGTAGTAGTAGATGTAGTAGTAGTAGAAGGTATAGTAGTAGATGCAGTAGTAGATGTAGATGTAGTAGTAGATGCAGTAGTAGATGTAGTAGTAGATGTAGTTGTAGTAGTTGTAGATGTAGTAGTAGTTGTACTAGATGATGTAGTAGATGTAGTAGTAGATGTAGTATTAGTCGATGTAGTAGTAGTAGACGAATAGTAGTAGTAGATTTAGTAGTAGTGGATGTATTAGTAGATGTAGTAGTAGTAGAAGGTTTAGTAGTAGTAGATGTAGTGGGAGTAGATGTGGTAGTAGTAATAGATGTAGTAGTAGTAGATTTAGTAGTAGTAGATGTAGTAGTAGATGTAGTAGATGTACTAGTAGTAGATGTAATAGTAGTAGATGTAGTATTAGCTGTAGTACTAGATGTAGATGTAGTAGATGTAGTAGTAGTTGTAGTAGATGATGTAGTAGTAGATGTAGTGGTAGTAGATGCAGTAGTAGATGTAGTTGTAGTAGATATAGTAGTAGTAGATGTGTAGTAGTAGATGTAGTAGTAGATTTAGTGGTAGTAGATGTAGTAGTAGTAGTAGATGTAGTAGTAGTAGATGTAGTAGTTGATGTAGTAGGTGTGGTAGTTGTAGTAGATGTAGTAGTAGATTTAGTAGTAGTAGTAGATGTAGTAGTAGATGTAGTAGAGCTAGATGATGTAGTAGTAGTAGATGTAATAGTTGCTGTAGTAGGTATAGTAGTAGTATTAGATGTAGTAGTAGATGTAGGTGTAGATGTAGTAGTAGTTGATGTAGTGGTAGATGTAGTAGTAGTAGAAGGTTTTCATAGTACATGCAGTAGTAGATGTAGATGTAGAAGTAGATGCAGTAGTAGATGTAGTAGTAGATGTAGTTGTAGTAGTTGTAGATGTAGTAGTAAATGTACTAGATGATGTAGTAGATGTAGTAGTAGATGTAGTAGTAGTCGATGTAGTAGTAGTAGACGAATAGTAGTAGTAGATATAGTAGTAGTGGATTTAGTAGTAGATATAGTAGTAGTAGTAGAAGGTTTAGTAGTAGTAGTAGTAGATGTAGTGGTAGATGTAGTGGGAGTAGATTTGATAGTAGTAGTAGATGTAGTAGTAGATTTAGTAGTAGTAGATGTAGTAGTAGATGTAGTAGATGTACTAGTAGTAGATGTAGTAGTAGATGTAGTAGTAGCTGTAGTACTAGATGTAGTAGATGTAGTAGTAGTTGTAGTAGATAATGTAGTAGTAGTATTAGTAGATGTAGTAGTAGTAGATTTAGTAGTTGATGTAGTAGGTGTGGTAGTTGTAGTAGATGTAGTAGATGAAGTAGTAATAGTAGATGTAGTGGTATATGTAGTAGTTGATGTAGTAGGTGTAGTAGTAGTAGATGTAGTAGTAGTAGATGTAGTAAGTGTAGTAGTAGTAGTATTAGAGGTAGTAGTAGATGCAGTAGTAGATGTATTAGTAGATGTAGTAGTTGTAGACGTATAGTAGTGGTAGATGTAGTAATAGATATAGTAGTAGTAGAAGGTTTAGTAGTAGATGCAGTAGTAGATGTAGATGTAGTAGTAGATGCAGTAGTAGATGTAGTAGTAGATGTAGTTGTACTAGTTGTAGATGTAGTAGTGGTTGTACTAGATGATGTAGTAGATGTAGTAGTAGTAGTAGATGTAGTAGTAGTCAATGTAGTAGTAGTAGACGAATATCAGTAGTAGATTTATTAGTAGTGGATGTAGTAGTAGATGTAGTAGTAGTAGAAGGTTTAGTAGTAGTAGATGTAGTAGTAGATATAGTGGGAGTAGATGTAGACGTATAGTAGTGGTAGATGTAGTAGTAAATGTAGTAGTAGTAGAAGGATTAGTAGTAGATGCAGTAGTAGATGTAGATGTAGTAGTAGATGCAGTAGTAGATGTAGTAGTTGTAGATGTAGTAGTAGTTGTACTAGATGATGTAGTAGATGCAGTAGTAGTAGATGTAGTAGTAGTCGATGTAGTAGTAGTAGACGAATAGTAGTAGTAGATTTAGTAGTAGTGGATGTATTAGTAGATGTAGTAGTAGATTTAGTAGTAGTGGATGTATTAGTAGATGTACTAGTAGTAGATGTAGTTGTTGTAGATGTAGTAGTAGCTGTAGTACTAGATGTAGATGTAGTAGATGTAGCAGTAGTTGTAGTAGATGATGTAGTAGTAGATGTAGTGGTAGTAGATGCAGTAGTAGATGTAGTAGTAGATGTGTAGTAGTAGATTTAGTGGTAGTAGATGTAGTAGTAGTAGATGTAGTAGTAGATGTATAAGGAGATGTGGTAGTAGTAGATGTAGTAATAGATGTAGTAGTTGATGTAGTAGTAGTAGTAGATGTAGTAGTAGTAGATGTACTAGTAGTAGTAGATGTAGTAGTAGATGTAGTAGTAGATGATGTAGTAGTAGTAGATGTAGTAGTTGATGTAGTAGGTATAGTAGTAGTATTAGATGTAGTAGTAGTAGATGTAGGTGGAGATGTAGTAGTAGTAGATGTAATAGTAGTAGATGTAGTAGTAGATGTAGTTGTAGCAGATGATGTAGTAGTAGGAGATGAAGTAATAGATGCAGTAGTAGTAGATGTAGTAGTAGATATAGAAGTAGGTAGATGTAGTAGTAGTAGGTGTAGTAAATGTAATAGTAGTAGTAGATGTAGTAGTAGTAGATGTAGTAGTAGATGTAGTAGTAGTAGATGTAAAAGTAGATGTAGTAGTAGTAGATGTAGTAGTAGATGTAGCAGTAGTAGATGTAGTAAATGTTGTAGTAGTAGATGTAGTAGTGGTAGATGTAGTAGTATATGTAGTAGTAGATGTAGTAGTAGTAGATGTAGTTGTAGCAGATGATGTATTCGTAATAGATGTAGTAGTTGATGTAGTAGGTGTAGTACTTGTAGATGTAGTAGTAGTAGTGGTAGTATTAGATGTAGTAGATGTAGTAGTAGATGTAGTAGTAGTAGATGTAGTAGTAGATGTAGTAGTATTAGACGTATAGTATTGGTAGATGTAGTAGTAGATGTAGTAGTAGAAGGTTTAGTAGTAGATGCAGTAGTAGATGTAGTAGTAGTAGATGCAGTAGTAGATGTAGTAGTAGATCTGGTAGTAGTTGTACTAGATGATGTAGTAGATGTAGTAGTAGATGTAGTAGTAGTCGATGTAGTAGTAGTGGACGAATAGTAGTAGTAGATGTAGTAGTAGTGGATGTAGTAGTAGATGTAGTAGTAGTAAAAGGTTTGGTAGTAGTAGATGTAGTGGTAGTAAATGCAGTAGTAGTATATGTGTAGTAGTAGATGTAGTAGTAGTAGATGTATTAGTAGTAGATGTAGTAGTAGATATAGTAGTAGTAGAAGGTTTAGTTGTATCAGTAGATGTAGTAGTAGATGTAGTAGTAGATGTAGTAGTGTTAGATGTAGTAGTAGTAGATGTAGTAGTAGATGTAGTAGTAGTAGATGTAGTAGTAGATGTAGAAGTAGATGTAGTAGTAGATGTAGTAGTTGTAGTAGATGATGTAGTAGTAGTAGATGTAGTAGTAGATGTAGTCGTAGTTGTACTAGATGATGTAGTAGGTGTAGTAGTATTAGATGTAGTAGTAGTAGTAGATGTAGTAGTAGAAGTTTTAGTAGTAGTAGATGTAGTAGTAGATGTAATGGTAGTAGATGTGGTAGTAGTAGTAGATGTAGTAGTAGTAGATGTAGTAGTAGATGTATTAAATGTTGTAGTAGTAGATGTAGTAGTAGTAGATGTATTAGTAGTAGATGTAGTGGTAGTAGTAGATGTAGTAGTAGATGTAGTACTAGATGTAGATGTAGTAGTGGTTGTAGTAAATGATGTAGTAGGTGTAGTACTATTAGATGTAGCAGTAGGAGTAGATGTAGTAGTAGTAGATGTAGTAATAGTAGACGTATAGTAGTAGTAGATGTAGTAGTACTGGATGTAGTAGTAGATGTAGTAGTAGAAGGTTTAGTAGTAGTAGTAGATGTAGTATTAGATGTAATGGTAGTAGATGTAGTAGTTGTAGATGTAGTGGTAGCAGTAGCTGTAGTAGTAGTTGTAGTACTAGATGTAGATGTAGTAGTAGATGTAGTAGTAGTTGTAGTAGCTGATATAGTAGTAGATGTAGTGGTAGTAGATGCAGTAGTAGATGTAGTAGTAGTAGATGTGTTGTAGTAGATGTAGTAGTAGATCTAGTGGTAGTAGATGTAGTAGTAGTAGATGTAGTAGCAGATGTAGTAGTAGTAGATGTTTTAGCAGTAGATGTAGTAGTAGATGTAGTAGCAGTAGTAGATGTAGTAGTAGTAGATATAGTAGTAGATGTAGCAGTAGATGCAGTAGTAGATGTAGTAGTTGTAGATGTAGTAGTCGACTCAGCCTCAAATGAGTACCTGGTGCGCGGTGTGTAGACGTCGCCACTGGGGAGACAAAGGCGGCCGGGCACGTTGCTATGCCACACCGCATCCTCAACAGGTGCTCCAAGGCATCAATTACCCGAACAGTCTCAAAGACTTCACGGGAGATCTTTGTCTTTGTCTCTCTTTTATATTCGTGGCGTGGTGTTCGCGTGTTCGCGTGTGCAGCAATTGGAGGCAGCTGCCCTTTCGGCAACAATGGTAGGCGCACGAGGAGGAGCGACGCTCACAACAATGAGCGGAGCGCCCTGGGCGGATAAAACGCATCGAGTTGGCACAGTGGACAGCGCAGGTGGTGCATCTGCAAGGGCATCTCAGTCGGTTGAACCCGTCACATCTGGAGTCTGTCCCGTGACCTCCTGCACCTAGCCTGGAACAGCTGTCAATCCACAAAGTGCCAGGTTCTGTCCCCTGAGCTCCTCCTGCGCGCCTTCCACACTTCACGCGACTGTCTGAGAGCGCACCGAGTCGTACGGCGGGGATGGTGGATCACGCAGAGATCATCGTGTGCAGTGAGACTGCCAGCCGACGCTGAGCTGCGAGGTATCCGTGGGGTCTTGGCAGTACAGCAAGCAGGTTGCTAGACAGTGTCTCTGTGTGTGTGTGTAGGACGAGGTGAGCGGTGGTGTAGCGGTTAGCGCCACGCTGCGCCAAAGAACCTGGCGACACGTGTTCGATTCCCGCTCACGGCCAACACCAGTGACGATTCTGTGAACCGGTCCTGGACCTCCCCTAGGTCGACTCAGCCACAAACGGGAACCCGACGTGATGTTTAAACATCGCCATAGGTGCTGTTCGCCTTAGCTGCACTTGCCCCAACAGCATGTTAAGGCTACACGGGCGATCTTTGTCTTTGTGTCGGATGCTTCGTTGTGTTGTCACTTTGGGTGACTGCGGATTTCCTCCGGGTAACTTTCCTTGCACGTGGCCGAACACATCCGAGTCTGGGAACTCCTCAATGTGAGTCTTCCCGGGGCTTAGACGGCGCTATTGGCCCCATCGCTGCACCGTTGACTGTACTCACCATTACCGGGGCGCCACGGTGGCTAGGAGATGTTAACAACCTCGCCTGGTACGCAGGAGGTTCTTGGGTTGAATCGCGACGCTGACGCCTGTTGTGTATTTGGATGTCGAGTCTCTCTTCCACTCCCCGTGATCACGTAGATTCCTCTCCGAGTCCTGCGGTGTTTCCCTCCGGTGTTGTTGTGGAGTAACTCATGCGGCCAGCTACAGTGAGGTTAAAAAAGTATTTGATCCCCTGGTGATTTTGTACGTTTGCCCACTGACAAAGAAATGACCAGTCTATAATTTTAATGGTAGGTTTATTTGAACAGTGAGAGACAGAATAACAACAAGAAAATCCAGAAAAACGCATGTCAAAAATGTTATAAATTGATTTGCATTTTAATGAGGGAAATAAGTATTTGACCCCCTCTCAATTAGAAAGATTTCTGGCTCCCAGGTGTCTTTTATACAGGTAACGAGCTGAGATTAGGAGCACACTCTTAAAGGGAGTGCTCCTAATAGTTCATAGTTCATAATCTCAGCTCGTTACCTGTATAAAAGACACCTGTCCACAGAAGCAATCAATCAATCAGATTCCAAACTCTCCACCATGGCCAAGACCAAAGAGCTGATGGATGGTATGCATTCCCCCTTCTCGTTCTCTCTCTCTGTCTCACACCTTGTCAAAACAGGCAATGTGTGCACTCTTTGTTGTTCGCTCTTGCAGATGGCAGTGAGGCGGCGGTCGCTGAGCTGTTAGCTCTCTCCGCTGAGGTCATGCACACTTCTACGTTTTGGCTAATTTATAATTAATGCGCTACTTTATTTTATCCCCGGTTAATAAGCAGGAAGATAGATAAAAATATATTTTTTAAATCATGAAAAGTTAGTGTGATGATGCTGATGATGATGGTGATGATAAAATATAATAATTGTTGTTACGTATACGTAAATGTCAAGTGTGTTGTAAGTCGACGCTCTCAGTCCGGTCGCCACCATGACCGTGGCCAACAATTAATGAACTTAGCTCCGCACTTAATTTGGCTACAACTCGAGATCTGAGTAAACACATCAGTGTGACCTTCGTGCAGTTATGAGCCTCTACCGTGTGCGGACCAGAGGTCGTGCAGCGAGATCTCAGAGGTAGATCTGTGATATCCGCCTCCACGGCCCGTTCTGTGTGGATCAGAGCGTCCACTTGATGAAGAAGGGGATCTCAGTGGTAGATCTGTGATATCCGCTTCCACGGCCTGTTCTGTGTGGATCAGAGCGTCCACTTGATGAAGAAGGGGATCTCAGTGGTAGATCTGTGATATCCGCTTCCACGGGCCTTTCTGTGTAGATCAGAGTGTCCACTTGATGAAGAAGGGGATCTCAGTGGTAGATCTGTGATATCCACTTCCACGGCCCGTTCTGTGTGGATCAGAGCGTCCACTCGATGAAGAAGGGGATCTCAGTGGTAGCTCTGTGGTATCCGCTTCCACGGGCCGTTCTGTGTGGATCAGAGCGTCCACTCGATGAAGAAGGGGATCTCAGTGGTAGCTCTGTGATATCCGCTTCCACGGCCCGTTCTGTGTGGATCAGAGCGTCCACTCGATGAAGAAGGGGATCTCAGTGGTAGCTCTGTGATATCCGCTTCCACGGCCCGTTCTGTGTGGATCAGAGCGTCCACTCGACGAAGAAGGAGATCTCAGTGGTAACGCTGTGATATCCGCTTCCACGAGCCGTTCTCTAACACAAACGTGTCGAGTGTTGGAGTTGTTGGCTGTGCTTGTCCACCGCCACCATGATGAGTCTCTGGCGCGTGAAGCGTCGCTGCAACGTTCAGCTCGCGAGAGACGCCAATATATTATTATAATACTGTAGATATATACACGGTATTTTCTTCTCAAATTATAGTCGTGATATTTATAGTCAACACATGGAAACAAACACCGTGCATTTTCATTGGTTTAAGAGCAGAGATGCACAAAGACGCAGCCCGAGCCTCCGAAACCCAAATTCGAATCTTTCATTCGCTTGCGACGATTCAGTGGCACCCAGCAAATGTGGACAACGTGCTGTGAAGTGAACGTCACAGCGCGTTTTGCAAATCCACTGCTGGACATGAAAAATAAGAAAAGCTTTTACCCTTTCTGGCAATGAAACCGGAGGTGTTTGAGATGTTCCAGCACCCAATAAAAACCTTTCGCAGGGGAATCGTGCACTGCATCATTAGCCACACACGGTGCTTGTGGTGAACACGCAAACAAAACACGTGGCTCTGATCATGATTCTAATATGATGATGCCACTGTCTTTGAAACTGATTTGTCTACCCCAGAGACGGCAGCAGCCTTCTCTGGGCCTCGTCTCACTACCGGTGTCAGATCAATCAGTTTCACAGACAATGCATCATACCAGCACAGCGTGTCTGTTTGCATGTTCACCACAAGGACTCGTGTGTGTGTGTGGCTAATGCAGCAACTTGCTTCCTTGCGAAATGAATCAATTTGGGCGTTTGAACATCTCAGCAGCTGTTTTATTGCCAGAAAGGGTAAAAACCTATTCGTGTGTGTGTGGTTTTTTTCTCTCATGCTTTTGATACTTGAAAAAAGGTCCCATTTCGCCACTGCTGGATGACGACATCTCCTGTTCGCACCACCCCGACATCATCCACCCCACCCACCCCCAGCATCGCCGCAGTGAAAATCAGAAAGTCAGCGAGAACTTGCGACCTGTCCAGGGGATTCCGCTGGTCGGCACGTGGAGCCAAACGAAGCCGTGGCGCGTGAATCGGCATGCACGAATCGTATCGCATTCACGGTCTCAGCGTAACCTTCACTCTCTCCATCTCTCTCTCCCCCTCTCCATCTCTCTCCATCTCTCTCTCCCCTCTCTCCATCTCTCTCTCCCCTCTCTCCATCTCTCTCCATCTCCCTCCTCTCTCCATCTCTCTCCCCCTCTCCATCTCTCTCCATCTCTCTCTCCCCTCTCTCAATATCTCTCTCCCCCTCTCCATCTATCTTTCCTCTCTCCATCTCTCTCTGTCTTTCTCTCTCCATATCTCTAACCCTCTCCATCTCTCTCCTCTCTCCATCTCTCTCTCTCCATCTCTCTCCCCCTCTCCATCTCTCTCTCTCTCCATCTCTCTTCCCTCTCCATCTCTCTCCATCTCTCTCCATCTCTCTCCATCTCTCTCCATCTCTCTCCATCTCTCTCCATCTCCCTCCATCTCTCTCCCTTCTCCATCTCTCTCCATCTCTCTCCATCTCTATCTCTCCATCTCTCTCTCCATCTCTCTCCATCTCTCTCCTCTCTCCATCTCTATCTCTCCCCCTCTCCATCTCTCTCTCTCTCTCCATCTCTCTCCCCCTCTCCATCTCTCCCTCCGCTCTGCATCTCTCTCTCGTCTCACGTCTCACGTCTCTCTCTCTCTCTGTGCGTCACTAAAAGATCTTAGGCGCTCTGCTGCACAATGAGCGGCACGTCCCCCCCACCTCCCCCTTTTCACGCGATGCGTTCACCCGTACACAGGGGTGGGGAGAGGGGAGAGGGGAGAGGGGAGGGGGGAGGGGGTGTACATGGTCGATCCACTGCTGCTCTACTCGGCACAGCAGCGTCGCTTTATGATAAATAAACACACGGGGTCGGCGAGACTGCGCCTCTGTGCCGCGTTCGGCTTCTCGGAGTCTCCGGGGGTCGCCTCTCGCCACCCTCGGCCGCGTCGCGATGGAGAGCACATTTTACAGATGATGTTTGTTGTGTTGTTGCGTGTTGTTTTTGATGTGGTTGTTGTTCTTGTTGTTCTTGTGGTTGTTGTTGTTCTTGTTGTTCTTGTTGTTGTTCTTGTTGTTGTTGTTCTTGTTGTTGTTCTTGTTGTTGTTCTTGTTGTTGTTCTGGTTGTTGTTGTTGTTGTTGTCGTCGCACTAATCCAGAGGAGTGTTGACGGTCGGGAAACCACAGGCGTCTGCAATCGGGAGGTCGGCGTCGCCAAATAGTCGACTTCCAAGTCGACTACCAAGTCGGGAGGTCGACTACCAAGTCGACTACCAAGTCGACTACCAAGTCGACTCCCAAGTCGGGAGGACGACTTCCAAGTCGACTTCCAAGTCGGGAGGTCGACTACCAAGTCGACTACCAAGTCGACTACCAAGTCGACTCCCAAGTCGGGAGGACGACTTCCAAGTCGACTCCCAAGTCGGGAGGTCGACTACCAAGTCGACTACCAAGTCGACTACCAAGTCGACTCCCAAGTCGGGAGGACGACTTCCAAGTCGACTCCCAAGTCGGGAGGTCGACTACCAAGTCGACTACCAAGTCGACTACCAAGTCGACTCCCAAGTCGGGAGGACGACTTCCAAGTCGACTCCCAAGTCGGGAGGTCGACTACAAAGTCGACGCCGACCTCCCGATTTGGTAGTCGACTTAGGAGTCGACCTCCCGATTTGGTAGTCGACTTAGGAGTCGACCTCCCGATTTGGTAGTCGACTTAGGAGTCGACCTCCCGATTTGGTAGTTCTGAATCGGAAGTGGAAATATTTATTTATACCGGATGAATCCGTAGAGCTGTAAAGCTCTTTAAACATTTTTTTTTTTACAGATGCTCAGTACGGGGCGGGTCAGAACGCTACAACAACGACACAGAAACGACACAGAAACGACACAGAAACGACACAGAAACGAGGCAGAAACGACACAGAAACGACTCAGAAACGACACAGAAACGACGCAGAAACGAGGCAGAAACGACACAGAAACGACACAGAAACGAGGCAGAAACGACGCAGAAACGACGCAGAAACGACGCAGAAACGACACAGAAACGACGCAGAAACGACGCAGAAACGACACAGAAACGACACAGAAACGACACAGAAACGAGGCAGAAACGACGCAGAAACGACGCAGAAACGACACAGAAACGACGCAGAAACGAAGCAGAAGCGACGCAGAAACGACGCAGAAACGACGCAGAAACGACACAGAAACGACACAGAAACGACGCAGAAAAGAGGCAGAAACGACACAGAAACGACGCAGAAACGACGCAGAAACGACACAGAAACGACACAGAAACGAGGCAGAAACGACACAAAAACGACGCAGAAACGACACAGAAACGACACAGAAACGACACAGAAACGACGCAGAAACGACGCAGAAACGAGGCAGAAACGACACAGAAACGAGGCAGAAACGACGCAGAAACGACGCAGAAACGACGCAGAAACGACACAGAAACGAGGCAGAAACGACGCAGAAACGACGCAGAAACGACGCAGAAACGACACAGAAACGACACAGAAACGAGGCAGAAACGACACAGAAACGACACAGAAACGACACAGAAACGACGCAGAAACGAGGCAGAAACGACGCAGAAACGACACAGAAACGACGCAGAAACGAGGCAGAAACGACACAGAAACGACGCAGAAACGAGGCAGAAACGACGCAGAAAAGACACAGAAACGACACAGAAACGACGCAGAAACGAGGCAGAAACGACACAGAAACGACGCAGAAACGACGCAGAAACGACACAGAAACGACGCAGAAACGAGGCAGAAACGACACAGAAACGACGCAGAAACGACGCAGAAACGACACAGAAACGACACAGAAACGACGCAGAAACGACACAGAAACGACGTAGAAACGACACAGAAACGACACAGAAACGACACAGAAACGACGCAGAAACGACGCAGAAACGAGGCAGAAACGACACAGAAACGACGCAGAAACGACGCAGAAACGACGCAGAAACGACACAGAAACGAGGCAGAAACGACACAGAAACGACACAGAAACGACGCAGAAACGACGCAGAAACGAGGCAGAAACGACGCAGAAACGATGCAGAAACGAGGCAGAAACGAGGCAGAAACGACACAGAAACGAGGCAGAAACGACGCAGAAACGACGCAGAAACGACGCAGAAACGAGGCAGAAACGAGGCAGAAACGACACAGAAACGAGGCAGAAACGACGCAGAAACGAGGCAGAAACGACGCAGAAACGACGCAGAAACGAGGCAGAAACGACGCAGAAACGAGGCAGAAACGACACAAAAACGACTGCAAAGTCGTCGAGGCGATGGAGCAAGTCTCTGACGTCTCTCTCTAGCGCGCATCTGGTGGGGTGAACTGCGGGACACTTCCCAAGACACACACACACACGTGTAGACACACACACGTGTACATACATATCAAACACACGTGTAGACACACACACGTGTACATACATAACAAACACACGTGTAGACACACACACACGTGCACATACATAACAGACACACGTGTAGACACACACACACGTGTACATACATAACAGACACACGTGTAGACACACACACACGTGTGGACACACACACACGTGTACATACATAACAAACACACGTGTAGACACAAACACACGTGTACATACATAACAGACACACGTGTAGACACAAACACACGTGTACATACATAACAAACACACGTGTAGACACAAACACACGTGTACATACATAACAAACACACGTGTAGACACACACACGTGTACATACATAACAGACACACGTGTAGACACAAACACACGTGTACATACATACCAGACACACATGTAGACACAAACACACGTGTACATACATATCAAACACACGTGTAGACACACACACACGTGTACATACATAACAAACACACGTGTAGACATACACACACACGTGTACATACATAACAGACACACGTGTAGACACAAACACGTGTACATACATAACAAACACACGTGTAGACAAACACTTGTGTACATACATAACAGACACACGTGTAGACACACACACGTGTACATACATAACAGACACACGTGTAGACACACACACACGTGTACATACGTAACAAACACACGTGTAGAAACACACACACACACGTGTACATACATAACAGACACACGTGTAGACACACACACACGTGTACATACATAACAAACACACGTGTAGACACACACACGTGTACATACATAACAGACACACGTGTAGACGCACACGTGTACATACATAACAGACACACGTGTAGACACAAACACACGTGTACATACATAACAGACACACGTGTAGACAAACACACACGTGTACATACTTAAAAGACACACGTGTAGACACACACACGTGTACATACAGAACAAACACACGTGTAGACACAAACACACGTGTACATACATAACAGACACACGTGTAGACACACACACGTGTACATACATAACAGACACACGTGTAGAAACACACACACACACGTGTACATACATAACAGACACACGTGTAGACACACACACACGTGTACATACATAACAAACACACGTGTAGACACACACACGTGTACATACATAACAGACACACGTGTAGACGCACACGTGTACATACATAACAGACACACGTGTAGACACAAACACACGTGTACATACATAACAGACACACGTGTAGACAAACACACACGTGTACATACTTAAAAGACACACGTGTAGACACACACACGTGTACATACAGAACAAACACACGTGTAGACACAAACACACGTGTACATACATAACAGACACACGTGTAGACACACACACGTGTACATACATAACAGACACACGTGTAGACACACACACGTGTACATACATAACAGACACACGTGTAGACACACACACACGTGTACATACGTAACAAACACACGTGTAGAAACACACACACACACGTGTACATACATAACAGACACACGTGTAGACACACACACACGTGTACATACATAACAAACACACGTGTAGACACACACACGTGTACATACATAACAGACACACGTGTAGACGCACACGTGTACATACATAACAGACACACGTGTAGACACAAACACACGTGTACATACATAACAGACACACGTGTAGACAAACACACACGTGTACATACTTAAAAGACACACGTGTAGACACACACACGTGTACATACAGAACAAACACACGTGTAGACACAAACACACGTGTACATACATAACAGACACACGTGTAGACACACACACGTGTACATACATAACAGACACACGTGTAGACACACACACGTGTACATACATAACAGACACACGTGTAGACACACACACACGTGTACATACGTAACAAACACACGTGTAGAAACACACACACACACGTGTACATACATAACAGACACACGTGTAGACACACACACACGTGTACATACATAACAAACACACGTGTAGACACACACACGTGTACATACATAACAGACACACGTGTAGACGCACACGTGTACATACATAACAGACACACGTGTAGACACAAACACACGTGTACATACATAACAGACACACGTGTAGACAAACACACACGTGTACATACTTAAAAGACACACGTGTAGACACACACACGTGTACATACAGAACAAACACACGTGTAGACACAAACACACGTGTACATACATAACAGACACACGTGTAGACACACACACGTGTACATACATAACAGACAAACGTGTAGACACACACACGTGTACATACATAACAGACACACGTGTAGACACACACACACGTGTACATACATAACAGACACACGTGTAGACACACACACACGTGTACATACATAACAAACACACGTGTAGACACACACACACACGTGTACACACATAACAAACACACGTGTAGACACACACACACGTGTACACACATAACAGACACACGTGTAGACACACACACACGTGTACATACATAACAAACATACGTGTACACACACACGTGTACATACATAACAAACACACGTGTAGACACAAACACACGTGTACATACATAACAGACACACGTGTAGACACAAACACACGTGTACATATATAACAGACACACGTGTAGACACACACACACACACACGTGTACATACATAACAGACACACGTGTAGACATACACACACACACGTGTACATACATAACAGACACACGTGTAGACACAAACACACGTGTACATATATAACAGACACACGTGTAGACACACACACACGTGTACATACATAACAAACACACGTGTACACACACACACACGTGTACATACATAACAGACACACATGTAGACACAAACACACGTGTACATACATAACAGACACGCGTGTGGACACAAACACACGTGTACATACATAACAAACACACGTGTAGACACACACACGTGTACATACATAACAAACACACGTGTAGACACACACACACGTGTACATACATAACAAACACACGTGTAGACACACACACACACGTGTACATACATAACAGACACACGTGTAGACACAAACACATGTACATACATAACAAACACACGTGTAGACAAACACTCGTGTACATACATAACAGACACACGTGTAGACACACACACGTGTAAATACATAACAGACACACGTGTAGACACAGACATACGTGTACATACATAACAGACACACGTGTAGACACACACACACACACGTGTACATACATAACAGACACACGTGTAGACACACACACACACACGTGTACATACATAACAAACATACGTGTAGACACACACACACGTGTACATACATAACAGACACACGTGTAGACACAAACACACGTGTACATACATAGCAGACACACGTGTAGACACAAACACACGTGTACATACATAACAGACACACGTGTAGACACACACACACACACGTGTACATACATAACAGACACACGTGTAGACACACACACACACACGTGTATATACATAACAAACATACGTGTAGACACACACACACGTGTACATACATAACAGACACACGTGTAGACACACACACACGTGTACATACATAACAGACACACGTGTAGACACACACACACGTGTACATACTTAAAAGACACACGTGTAGACACACACACGTGTACATACAGAACAAACACACGTGTAGACACAAACACACGTGTACATACATAACAGACACACGTGTAGACACACACACGTGTACATACATAACAGACACACGTGTAGAAACACACACACACACGTGTACATACATAACAGACACACGTGTAGACACACACACACGTGTACATACATAACAAACACACGTGTAGACACACACACGTGTACATACATAACAGACACACGTGTAGACGCACACGTGTACATACATAACAGACACACGTGTAGACACAAACACACGTGTACATACATAACAGACACACGTGTAGACAAACACACACGTGTACATACTTAAAAGACACACGTGTAGACACACACACGTGTACATACAGAACAAACACACGTGTAGACACAAACACACGTGTACATACATAACAGACACACGTGTAGACACACACACGTGTACATACATAACAGACACACGTGTAGACACACACACGTGTACATACATAACAGACACACGTGTAGACACACACACACGTGTACATACGTAACAAACACACGTGTAGAAACACACACACACGTGTACATACATAACAGACACACGTGTAGACACACACACACGTGTACATACAAAACAAACACACGTGTAGACACACACACGTGTACATACATAACAGACACACGTGTAGACGCACACGTGTACATACATAACAGACACACGTGTAGACACAAACACACGTGTACATACATAACAGACACACGTGTAGACAAACACACACGTGTACATACTTAAAAGACACACGTGTAGACACACACACGTGTACATACAGAACAAACACACGTGTAGACACAAACACACGTGTACATACATAACAGACACACGTGTAGACAAACACACACGTGTACATACTTAAAAGACACACGTGTAGACACACACACGTGTACATACAGAACAAACACACGTGTAGACACAAACACACGTGTACATACATAACAGACACACGTGTAGACACACACACGTGTACATACATAACAGACAAACGTGTAGACACACACACGTGTACATACATAACAGACACACGTGTAGACACACACACACGTGTACATACATAACAGACACACGTGTAGACACACACACACGTGTACATACATAACAAACACACGTGTAGACACACACACACGTGTACACACATAACAAACACACGTGTAGACACACACACACGTGTACACACATAACAGACACACGTGTAGACACACACACACGTGTACATACATAACAAACATACGTGTACACACACACGTGTACATACATAACAAACACACGTGTAGACACAAACACACGTGTACATACATAACAGACACACGTGTAGACACAAACACACGTGTACATATATAACAGACACACGTGTAGACACACACACACACACACGTGTACATACATAACAGACACACGTGTAGACATACACACACACACGTGTACATACATAACAGACACACGTGTAGACACAAACACACGTGTACATATATAACAGACACACGTGTAGACACACACACACGTGTACATACATAACAAACACACGTGTACACACACACACACGTGTACATACATAACAGACACACATGTAGACACAAACACACGTGTACATACATAACAGACACGCGTGTGGACACAAACACACGTGTACATACATAACAAACACACGTGTAGACACACACACGTGTACATACATAACAAACACACGTGTAGACACACACACACGTGTACATACATAACAAACACACGTGTAGACACACACACACACGTGTACATACATAACAGACACACGTGTAGACACAAACACATGTACATACATAACAAACACACGTGTAGACAAACACTCGTGTACATACATAACAGACACACGTGTAGACACACACACGTGTAAATACATAACAGACACACGTGTAGACACAGACATACGTGTACATACATAACAGACACACGTGTAGACACACACACACACACGTGTACATACATAACAGACACACGTGTAGACACACACACACACACGTGTACATACATAACAAACATACGTGTAGACACACACACACGTGTACATACATAACAGACACACGTGTAGACACAAACACACGTGTACATACATAGCAGACACACGTGTAGACACAAACACACGTGTACATACATAACAGACACACGTGTAGACACACACACACACACGTGTACATACATAACAGACACACGTGTAGACACACACACACACACGTGTATATACATAACAAACATACGTGTAGACACACACACACGTGTACATACATAACAGACACACGTGTAGACACACACACACGTGTACATACATAACAGACACACGTGTAGACACACACACACGTGTACATACTTAAAAGACACACGTGTAGACACACACACGTGTACATACAGAACAAACACACGTGTAGACACAAACACACGTGTACATACATAACAGACACACGTGTAGACACACACACGTGTACATACATAACAGACACACGTGTAGAAACACACACACACACGTGTACATACATAACAGACACACGTGTAGACACACACACACGTGTACATACATAACAAACACACGTGTAGACACACACACGTGTACATACATAACAGACACACGTGTAGACGCACACGTGTACATACATAACAGACACACGTGTAGACACAAACACACGTGTACATACATAACAGACACACGTGTAGACAAACACACACGTGTACATACTTAAAAGACACACGTGTAGACACACACACGTGTACATACAGAACAAACACACGTGTAGACACAAACACACGTGTACATACATAACAGACACACGTGTAGACACACACACGTGTACATACATAACAGACACACGTGTAGACACACACACGTGTACATACATAACAGACACACGTGTAGACACACACACACGTGTACATACGTAACAAACACACGTGTAGAAACACACACACACGTGTACATACATAACAGACACACGTGTAGACACACACACACGTGTACATACAAAACAAACACACGTGTAGACACACACACGTGTACATACATAACAGACACACGTGTAGACGCACACGTGTACATACATAACAGACACACGTGTAGACACAAACACACGTGTACATACATAACAGACACACGTGTAGACAAACACACACGTGTACATACTTAAAAGACACACGTGTAGACACACACACGTGTACATACAGAACAAACACACGTGTAGACACAAACACACGTGTACATACATAACAGACACACGTGTAGACACACACACGTGTACATACATAACAGACACACGTGTAGACACACACACGTGTACATACATAACAGACACACGTGTAGACACACACACACGTGTACATACGTAACAAACACACGTGTAGAAACACACACACACACGTGTACATACATAACAGACACACGTGTAGACACACACACACGTGTACATACATAACAAACACACGTGTAGACACACACACGTGTACATACATAACAGACACACGTGTAGACGCACACGTGTACATACATAACAGACACACGTGTAGACACAAACACACGTGTACATACATAACAGACACACGTGTAGACAAACACACACGTGTACATACTTAAAAGACACACGTGTAGACACACACACGTGTACATACAGAACAAACACACGTGTAGACACAAACACACGTGTACATACATAACAGACACACGTGTAGACACACACACGTGTACATACATAACAGACAAACGTGTAGACACACACACGTGTACATACATAACAGACACACGTGTAGACACACACACACGTGTACATACATAACAGACACACGTGTAGACACACACACACGTGTACATACATAACAAACATACGTGTACACACACACGTGTACATACATAACAAACACACGTGTAGACACAAACACACGTGTACATACATAACAGACACACGTGTAGACACAAACACACGTGTACATATATAACAGACACACGTGTAGACACACACACACACACACGTGTACATACATAACAGACACACGTGTAGACATACACACACACACGTGTACATACATAACAGACACACGTGTAGACACAAACACACGTGTACATATATAACAGACACACGTGTAGACACACACACACACGTGTACATACATAACAAACACACGTGTACACACACACACACACACGTGTACATACATAACAGACACACATGTAGACACAAACACACGTGTACATACATAACAGACACGCGTGTGGACACAAACACACGTGTACATACATAACAAACACACGTGTAGACACACACACACGTGTACATACATAACAAACACACGTGTAGACACACACACACGTGTACATACATAACAAACACACGTGTAGACACACACACACACACGTGTACATACATAACAGACACACGTGTAGACACAAACACGTGTACATACATAACAAACACACGTGTAGACAAACACTCGTGTACATACATAACAGACACACGTGTAGACACACACACGTGTAAATACATAACAGACACACGTGTAGACACAGACATACGTGTACATACATAACAGACACACGTGTAGACACACACACACACACGTGTACATACATAACAGACACACGTGTAGACACACACACACACGTGTACATACATAACAAACATACGTGTAGACACACACACACGTGTACATACATAACAGACACACGTGTAGACACAAACACACGTGTACATACATAGCAGACACACGTGTAGACACAAACACACGTGTACATACATAACAGACACACGTGTAGACACACACACACACACGTGTACATACATAACAGACACACGTGTATACACACACACACACACGTGTATATACATAACAAACATACGTGTAGACACACACACACGTGTACATACATAACAGACACACGTGTAGACACACACACAAGTGTACATACATAACAGACACACGTGTAGACAAACACACACGTGTGGACACACACACACGTGTACATACATAACAAACACACGTGTAGACACAAACACACGTGTACATACATAACAGACACACGTGTAGACACAAACACACGTGTACATACATAACAAACACACGTGTAGACACAAACACACGTGTACATACATAACAAACACACGTGTAGACACACACACGTGTACATACATAACAGACACACGTGTAGACACAAACACACGTGTACATACATACCAGACACACATGTAGACACAAACACACGTGTACATACATATCAAACACACGTGTAGACACACACACGTGTACATACATAACAAACACACGTGTAGACATACACACACACGTGTACATACATAACAGACACACGTGTAGACACAAACACGTGTACATACATAACAAACACACGTGTAGACAAACACTTGTGTACATACATAACAGACACACGTGTAGACACACACACGTGTACATACATAACAGACACACGTGTAGACACACACACACGTGTACATACGTAACAAACACACGTGTAGAAACACACACACACACGTGTACATACATAACAGACACACGTGTAGACACACACACACGTGTACATACATAACAAACACACGTGTAGACACACACACGTGTACATACATAACAGACACACGTGTAGACGCACACGTGTACATACATAACAGACACACGTGTAGACACAAACACACGTGTACATACATAACAGACACACGTGTAGACAAACACACACGTGTACATACTTAAAAGACACACGTGTAGACACACACACGTGTACATACAGAACAAACACACGTGTAGACACAAACACACGTGTACATACATAACAGACACACGTGTAGACACACACACGTGTACATACATAACAGACACACGTGTAGAAACACACACACACACGTGTACATACATAACAGACACACGTGTAGACACACACACACGTGTACATACATAACAAACACACGTGTAGACACACACACGTGTACATACATAACAGACACACGTGTAGACGCACACGTGTACATACATAACAGACACACGTGTAGACACAAACACACGTGTACATACATAACAGACACACGTGTAGACAAACACACACGTGTACATACTTAAAAGACACACGTGTAGACACACACACGTGTACATACAGAACAAACACACGTGTAGACACAAACACACGTGTACATACATAACAGACACACGTGTAGACACACACACGTGTACATACATAACAGACACACGTGTAGACACACACACGTGTACATACATAACAGACACACGTGTAGACACACACACACGTGTACATACGTAACAAACACACGTGTAGAAACACACACACACACGTGTACATACATAACAGACACACGTGTAGACACACACACACGTGTACATACATAACAAACACACGTGTAGACACACACACGTGTACATACATAACAGACACACGTGTAGACGCACACGTGTACATACATAACAGACACACGTGTAGACACAAACACACGTGTACATACATAACAGACACACGTGTAGACAAACACACACGTGTACATACTTAAAAGACACACGTGTAGACACACACACGTGTACATACAGAACAAACACACGTGTAGACACAAACACACGTGTACATACATAACAGACACACGTGTAGACACACACACGTGTACATACATAACAGACACACGTGTAGACACACACACGTGTACATACATAACAGACACACGTGTAGACACACACACACGTGTACATACGTAACAAACACACGTGTAGAAACACACACACACACACGTGTACATACATAACAGACACACGTGTAGACACACACACACGTGTACATACATAACAAACACACGTGTAGACACACACACGTGTACATACATAACAGACACACGTGTAGACGCACACGTGTACATACATAACAGACACACGTGTAGACACAAACACACGTGTACATACATAACAGACACACGTGTAGACAAACACACACGTGTACATACTTAAAAGACACACGTGTAGACACACACACGTGTACATACAGAACAAACACACGTGTAGACACAAACACACGTGTACATACATAACAGACACACGTGTAGACACACACACGTGTACATACATAACAGACAAACGTGTAGACACACACACGTGTACATACATAACAGACACACGTGTAGACACACACACACGTGTACATACATAACAGACACACGTGTAGACACACACACACGTGTACATACATAACAAACACACGTGTAGACACACACACACACGTGTACACACATAACAAACACACGTGTAGACACACACACACGTGTACACACATAACAGACACACGTGTAGACACACACACACGTGTACATACATAACAAACATACGTGTACACACACACGTGTACATACATAACAAACACACGTGTAGACACAAACACACGTGTACATACATAACAGACACACGTGTAGACACAAACACACGTGTACATATATAACAGACACACGTGTAGACACACACACACACACACGTGTACATACATAACAGACACACGTGTAGACATACACACACACACACGTGTACATACATAACAGACACACGTGTAGACACAAACACACGTGTACATATATAACAGACACACGTGTAGACACACACACACGTGTACATACATAACAAACACACGTGTACACACACACACACGTGTACATACATAACAGACACACATGTAGACACAAACACACGTGTACATACATAACAGACACGCGTGTGGACACAAACACACGTGTACATACATAACAAACACACGTGTAGACACACACACACGTGTACATACATAACAAACACACGTGTAGACACACACACACGTGTACATACATAACAAACACACGTGTAGACACACACACACACACACGTGTACATACATAACAGACACACGTGTAGACACAAACACATGTACATACATAACAAACACACGTGTAGACAAACACTCGTGTACATACATAACAGACACACGTGTAGACACACACACGTGTAAATACATAACAGACACACGTGTAGACACAGACATACGTGTACATACATAACAGACACACGTGTAGACACACACACACACACACGTGTACATACATAACAGACACACGTGTAGACACACACACGTGTACATACATAACAAACATACGTGTAGACACACACACGTGTACATACATAACAGACACACGTGTAGACACAAACACACGTGTACATACATAGCAGACACACGTGTAGACACAAACACACGTGTACATACATAACAGACACACGTGTAGACACACACACACACACGTGTACATACATAACAGACACACGTGTAGACACACACACACGTGTATATACATAACAAACATACGTGTAGACACACACACACGTGTACATACATAACAAACACACGTGTAGACACACACACACACGTGTACATACATAACAAACACACGTGTAGACACAAACACACGTGTACATACATAGACACACACACGTGTACATGCTTAACAAACACACGTGTAGACACACACGTGTACATGCATAACAGACACACGTGTAGACACAAACACACGTGTACATACATAACAGACACACGTGTAGACACACACACGTGTACATACATAAAAGACACACGTGTAGACACACACATACACAGACACACACGTAGAGCGTACACAAATGCCTGCACACACACACTATTTTCTATTTACCAGGTAGGGCCCACTGAACTATTTCGCTCTCAGAAGCGACCTGGCCACAGGTCGCTTCTGAGAGCGCACATGCGCACATGCGCACGTGCGCACGCGCACACGCGCACACGCGCACACACACACAGACGTGTACATATAAAGAGAAGACAAAGATCCCCGTATAGCCTTAGAAGACCGTTGGGGCAAGTGCTGTTAGCGAGTAGCAGCCCCTACGACACAGACACACACAGACACACACAGACACACACACAGACACACACACAGACACAGACACACACACAGACACACACACAGACACACACACAGACACACACACATACAGACACAAAAAAAGACAAAGATCCCCCATATAGCCTTAACAGACTGTAGGGGCAAGTGCTGTTAGCGAGCACCTATGAAGGCCCTCACGGCACACGAGGGGGTGGGAGGCCAGCACCACGCCCGACCGCCTTTGTCTCCATAGTGGCAATGTTTACACACCGCACCAGGTACTCATTTGAGGCCCGGGACCGGTTCAGATAATCGTCACTGGTGTTGGCCGTGAGCGGGAATCGAACCCGGGTCGCCAGGTTCATAGCGCAGCGCGCTAACCGCTACACTATCGCTCCCCACACGCACACACAGACACACACACAGACACACACACATACAGACACACACACACAGCATCCTCGTTCTCATCATCACCATCATCACCACCAACATCACGGAATTGTCAGAGTTCGCAGCATCGCCCGCACCAACGAGCCGTCTCGTGTGGGTGGTCTGCCCGGGGCGCCCCGCTGATAGGGCCCCACAATTGGGCTATAGGGGACGGGGGACGGGGGGTGATGGGAGCTATATAGGGGCGCAGCTGAGCTCGCTGCTCGTGTAGACTTCACCCTTCTGCAGCCCCCCCCCCCCACCGCTCCTCATTCTCCCACCCCACCACCCCTAACCCCACGCATACCCCATTCTGCCCGATCGTCCATCGGGCGAGTGCACGTTTTTGTACATGCCTTTGATAAAGTGTTACATCTCACTCGCTCACACTCTCTCCCCATGCTCATTCTCTCTCTCTCTCCCTGTGTGTGTCTCTCTCCCACTTTATCCCTGTGTCTCTCTCTCACCCACTCTCTCCCTGTGTCTCTCTCTCTCACCCACTCTCTCCCTGTGTCTCTCTCTCACCCACTCTCTCCTTGTGTCTCTCTCTCTCTCACCCACTCTCTCCCTGTGTGTGTCTCTCTCCCACTCTATCCCTGTGTCTCTCTCTCACCCACTCTCTCCCTGTGTGTCTCTCTCACCCACTCTCTCCCTGTGTCTCTCTCTCACCCACTCTCTCCCTGTGTCTCTCTCTCAGCCACCTCTCCCTGTGTCTCTCACCCACTCTCTCCCTGTGTCTCTCTCTCACCCACTCTATCCCTGTGTCTCTCTCTCACCCACGTTCTCCCTGTGTCTCTCACCCACTCTCTCCCTGTGTCTCTCTCTCACCCACTATCTCCCTGTCTCTCTCTCTCTCTCCCTGTCTCTCCGTGTCTCTCTCTCTCTCTCTCACCCTGTCTCACTCCCTCTCTCTCTCTCACCCACTCTTTCCGTGTCTCTCTCTCCCTGTCCCTCCCTGTCTCTCCGTGTCTCTCCCACTCTCTCCCTGTCTCACTCCCTGTCTCTCTCCCACTATCTCCCTGTGTCTCTCTCTCCTTGTCTCTCCGTGTCTCTCCCACTCTCTCCCTGTCTCTCTCTCCCTGTCTCTCCGTGTCTCTCCCACTCTCTCCCTGTCTCACTCCCTGTCTCTCTCCCACTATCTCCGTGTGTCTCTCTCTCCCTGTCTCTCCGTGTCTCTCCCACTCTCTCCCTGTCTCTCTCTCCCTGTCTCTCCGTGTCTCTCCCAATCTCTCCCTGTCTCACTCCCTGTCTCTCTCCCACTATCTCCCTGTGTCTCTCTCTCCCTGTCTCTCCGTGTCTCTCCCACTCTCTCCCTGTCTCTCCGTGTCTCTCCCACTCTCTCCCTGTCTCACTCCCTGTCTCTCTCCCACTATCTCCCTGTGTCTCTCTCCCTGTCTCTCTCCCACTATCTCCCTGTGTCTCTCTCTCACTCTTACATTCATTCTCTTTTTTTGGGAGAGGGGGGGGTGTTGCAGGGGGTGGCGGGGGGGGGGTCTCTCTTTTTTTTGTTGTTGCCAGCGCTCGCCGTAGTTTTATTGCCCGGATTACAACGTTTGATACGTTTGTGATGGAGATGTTAATCCTCTGATGGGAATTGAGAAGAAGAAGAGGAGGAAGGAAGGAGGGAGGGAGAGAGGGGGTACCCCCCCCCCCCTATTTTTTTTGCTTAAACAAAGATTGTACCGAGAAGCTGCCTCGCCAAGTGATGGGTTAACATAAATACTGAGCTCGCACCCTCCAAGGCTTCCTTCAATGGGGCCCTGCACGCAGCCCCCCACCCCCCCCCCCCCCCAGGATGACGCCGCTTGCCCCGTCACTAACTCAAATGCAATGGCGCAATGCTGAACCGTGCGCCGAGAACCCAAAAAAATAACAACCCCCCCCCCTCCACACACAGACACACACAGCCACACACATACAGACACACACAGACACACACACAGACACACACAGAGACACACACACACAGACGCACACACAGACACAACAACCACCATTCGCCACTAAGTGGCGGTGACGTCACCACGACGCTTGTGCCAGGCTATGTGCACCCTGAGGCCACGTGAAGTGTCGAACGCCCGCTGGCAGGAGGTCACGGGGCAGACCCAGGTGGTGCCACGGGTCGACTGACTGAGATCACTGGCTGATGCACCACCTGTGCCCCCTACTGTGCCAATCTGCTGTGCTTTAGCCACCCGGCGCTCCGCTCGTTGTTGTGAGCGTCGCTCCTCCGTCCTCCGTTGTTGTTGGAGGGTGACTGCCTCCAACTGCCTAGTAGCGTCCTTCACGAGCCTCCTCCACAGAGGCCGATTTTGACACCGCTGGTACCAATCATCGGAAAGTCCACTCAGCTCCACGTCCTCCTGTACCACATCACTCCATCTCTTCTCTAGCCCGTGCCGAGCCCGCTTAGCCCCCATCGATCCGGCCGAACAAAAGCTGTTTCGGCATGCGGTGGCTGGGCATGCGGGCTACATGACCCAGCCATCGCAGCCTTGCCCGCCGGAGGAGCTCACCGATGGGAACTTGCCCAGATCTTTCAAGGATTTGTGAGCTCCTCACACAATCCAGTCTGGTTAAACCCAGGATGGATCGTAGGCAGGCCAGCCTAAATGTTTCTAACCGGCGAAGATGTTCCATTAGGGGGTCCACGTTTCGCAAGCGTAGAGAAGGGAGGGAATGACCGTGGCCGAGAAGACCTGAAGCTTAGTGCGGAGCGACAGACCAGGTAGCTTCCACACAGCGTTACGCAACCGATGAAAACATATTGCCGCTCGACTGATTCGGAGTGAGACCTCTGCTGTTAAACTGGAGCCGGTCATAAGCACACTGCCCAGGTATGGGAAACTCTCCACTCTCTCCACAACCGCCCTATCACCGATTGGGAGTTGTGGGGGTGGAGTGTCCGATGGTACAAAATACCCAGGCAGGTGCTTAGTTTTGGTGGGGCTGATGGTAAGGCCCCACCTCTTAGTGGCACGCTCCAGTCTCAGCAGCAGCGTCTCCAACTTCTCCACAGACACACACAGACACACAAACAGACACACAGACACACACAGACACACACATACACGCAGAAAGACCCACACAGACACACACATAAACACACACACAGACATACACACACACAGACACACAAACAGACACACAGAAACACACAGACACACACCCAGACACACAGACACACACCCAGACATACAGACAGACACACACATACACACAGAAAGACACACACAGACACACACACACATAAACACACACACACATACACACACACAGACACACACACAGACACACAGACACACACACACATCCACACACACACAGGCACACACAGACACACACAGACACCGCCGTGGTGCTAAGAACACTGCGTGTCAATTAGATGTCAGATTAGTGGGCGGAGAGGATTTTTTTGCGGGTTGTTGTTAACCCATTAGACGAGAAGAACAAACGAGCTTCCCCACTCCCGCTCCCTCCCTCTCCTATAGAGTCCGCAAGCCCAACTCTCGGTTCGTAATTAGGGGGGTCCCCCCCCCCCTCCGAGGTTGGTCATTAGAATTGGCAAGGGTGGTGGGTGGGGAGGTGGAAGGGTGGGTGGGATGGTGGGTGGAGTGGTGGTTGGGTGGTGGGTGGGTGGTAGGTGGGTGGGGGGATGGGTGGGGGGGGTCGGTGGGTGGGGGGGTGGTGGGTGGGGGGAGACTCGGACGTGACAAGAGAAAAAAAAACCGCACACGCATCGAGGCAGGCGCCGAGACCACCATTGTGTCGCCTGTGTCTCAATGTGTGTGGACTGCTGTGTGTGTATACGTGTGTGTGTGCACGTATGTGTGAGGACACGTGTGTGTGTGTGTACACGGGTGCGTCTGTGTGTGCACGTGTCTGTGTGTGTGTGCACATGCGTGTGTGTGCACAGTTTGTGTGCATCTCGT